>NW_009701830.1:0-44776 GCF_000703405.1 Apaloderma vittatum
CTCTTGGTTGTTTTCATCAAACCAGTCTTTGATTTTCTTGGAGAGGAAACCTAAAGATTCTACAGAGGACTGGAGGATGCTATTTTTAATATGTATCCAAAGTGCTCCAGGAGAAGGATCTATGAGATGGTCTTCAAGTCTAGTTTGAAGGTTTACCTAGAAACTGTCTCTCACTGTAGCTATTTGAAGATTGTTAACTTGGAGCCTCCGCCTTGGAATGCCGCCCCTCTTTGGTTTGGGCTTAAAGTGGAGGTTAAGTCTGCGTCGCACAAGGCAGTGGTCTGTTTGACATTCTGCACTAGGTATCACTCAGGTATAATGGATGTTGTGAATATTGCCCTGGCGCACTAAGATGTAGTCAATGAGGTGCCAGTGTTTGGATCGAGGATGCATCCACATTGTCTTCAAGTTGTCTTTCTGCTGAAAGATAGCGATGGTGAGCTGCTGCTCTGCACAAAACTCTAGCAAGAGGTGAACATTGTCATTGCAGTTTCCAACACCATGCTTACCTAGTACTCCTTTCCAGGCTTCAGAGTTCTTTCCTACTCTGGTGTTGAAGTCACCAAGGATTATGATCTTATCACCTGCAGGAACCTTTTGGGTGAGGCGGCGCAGGTTGGTGTAGAACTTGTCCTTTTCTGCAGGGTTAGCTTGGAGAGTTGGGGCATATATGCTGAAAAGAACAATCTCCACAAGCCCTTTGGACATGTCATATTTCTGATTATTTTGATATAACGTTTTTGATTTTTTTCGAAATGTGAGAATTTGTCTTTGTTCACTCTTGCATGGGTACATATGCACTTGGGAATCACTCTTCTATGTATACAGAATATGTATCTGAACAGACAAGACCATCGTTTGGATAAGAGGATGCATTCTTTTCATTTCCTTGCTTTAAGCTCACTTAAAAATTCTTTGTCAGTGTCATAACTTTCTTATGTCTTAGTAATTTTTAAAATGCATATCATGCTGTGAAACGTAAGCAGATTGTTGTAGTTGTGAGCAAAATCACCAATGGAATTTAATCAATGAACAAATTCATCAAAACATTAGATTTGTTAATCATGTAAGAGCTAACTTTAGCATTATTAAACAATTATGAATGATAAGGCTTTCTTAGAAGTGGTATTAAAACTGCAAAGCTGTATCAGCCAAATGCAGGAGTCAATCTTCTATCAGTGTTTTGCTGATTTGACAAAAAGTAATGCTGAATAGGCACTCACTGTGGCTCAGAAGGACAATTACACAATCTATGTGACCTAAATAAATGTGATGGCTTCTTAAACTGGAAAATTCCTTTAGAGTCAATGTGTGAACTTTACTTTCTAAATATATGTAACTGTTCTGGTATTGGAAGATTTAGTTTATCTTCAACATATGTCAAATATAAGTTTCATCCCTTTAATAAAAGACAAAACAAAAATAGTTTCCAACACATCAAAAGAAAGCTTAATTTTTAAAGAAATATATATAAAAGAAAAAATATAGAAAATGTAGCTCGAGTACCTGTTCTTCAGTCTTCTGAAGGAAGACACTCAAGTTGCCTACCACCTTCGTAGAATCACAGAACAGTTTGTGTTAGAAGATGATGCAGTTCCAATCCTCCTTCTATTGGCAGGGACCAGGTTGCTCAAAGCCCCATCCAACCTGGCCTTGAACACTTCCAGAAAGGGGACATCCACAACATCTTGGGGCAATCTGTTCCACTGTTTCACCACTCTCACAGTAAAGAACTTCCTTACATCTAATCTAAGTCTACCCTCTTTCTGTTTAAAACCATTACCATTCCTTTTATCGCTACATGCCCTTGTAAAAAGTCTCTCCCCATCTTTTTTCTAGGTTCTCTTTAAAGAGTGGAAAGCTACAACAAGGTCTGCCTGGAGCTTTCTCTTCATCAGGCTGAATAGACACAGCTCTCTCAGCCTGTTCTCATAGAAGTGCTCTAGCCCCTTGATCATCTGACTCTACTCTGGATCTGCTCCAACATTCCCCTATTCTCTTTAAACACAAGAGATCCTTCAGGCCACAGGATGGGGTCTCTGTACCCTGTTTAGGTACCTATAGAAAAGTGTGCTTAAAAAATGCAAATTGTGGTAGATTCCTGTAAGAGATTTTGGTTTCAATAACTTCAACTTCTAAATGTAGAAAACTTCTTCTCCCTTTGCCACAATCTGGAGCATACCAATCAAAATTTGCTGTGCTTCTTAGACAGAATTCCTCTTCCATTCCTAACATCTGGCACAAAGTTGTGAACCTTTGTGCTGTTTATATTTTTCTGGCATTTGTCAGATTAACTCTTGTACCTGATGGTTTGCTGAATTATTTTATGCTTATTATCAGATTTGTTCTTTGGTAAACATAAATATTTAGTCTGGTACATACACTATTCTTATATAATTGTTCAGGAGGCATCTAAGTGTTTTGTTCTTCCAAGCCACATAGCAGACACATAGAAACTTCTTGTAAATGACCTTAGAGCTCAATTAAGATGTTTTATTTCCTTGTTGGTCCAAAATGATAATTGAAAGAACCTCTGTGCTTGATACTTTTCTTGTTCAATTTTTTGTGTGTGTATGTGTTTTACAGAGTAAATTGAATACATTGTCAATTTTCCTCTGTGATGTCCATTATGGCTAAGAACTACTATGGATAATATTGCTGTTTTTGAATTATCCTGGGAACTAGCGATTACCTGGTGAGGGTAATAGTATATCTCTAATTCACTCTTATTTCTGCAACAGTTTTCACAATATTGTGTGGAAAATTTTAAACAATACTGCTGAATTAAAATAATTCCAGATGGCCCTTTATATGCAACAAGACTAGGGAAAAATTATTTGTTAATTAGTGGCAAACATGTTTATGACACATCTAGCAGAGATTTACAAAGCAGAAAGGGTAAATCTGGACAGAATAGAATTTTGAAATTCTTTATGAAGATAAATTTAACCATTGAAAAGACAGGATTGCATACTCACTAAATAAGTAATTTGCTAAGACACTTTTCGAATGTATTAGGTATTTCAATTTCTGACATTGAAATTAAAAATAAAAACTGTAAAAACTGGAGAAACATTGCTAAAATGAATATTAGAGGGAAATTTACTTATATAACTCTTACTTTAAGAAATGCATATGGAGGGGGCTGGTTAGCTCAGTGGTTTGAGCACGGTGCTGGCAACAAGGACCAACACCGAGGTCGCGGGTTCGATTCCCGCTCGGTCCCCATGTGTTGCCAGGTTTAGTTGACGGGTGGCATCCCTGCTCAAAACAGGGAGGTTGGACTAGATGATCTCTAAGGTCCCTTTCAGCCTAGGCCATTCTGTGATTCTATGATTCTATGATAACCAAAGTTGATGGGACTATAAAAAAAAAGGACTTCCTAGCATTAATTTAAAAACCCAAACTAAACCGAAAAAACCCAACTCCAATCCCCAAATCCATAGTACTTCATCAATAATTGCTAATGCTGCTTATCAAAAGAAAACTGTTAAATTGTAAATATAGTTATAAAAAATAATGTACCAAGCAAGTATTCTATTCTGCTTTTCTGGTAGTTAAATTTTTATCATGTGAGGGTGATGGATTTTTCTTCACATTTCCATCCAGAAGATATGTAGAAAATATACAGAAAACTGTTCCTGAATTATTCAAAATTCGGAAGAATATGCTTTTACTTTGCAAGAAAAGCATTTCCACAGCTACGAATTTCTTCCAAATAGAGGAAATACTGCATTTTAAAGGACTGTTTAGTCCAATGTGCGAAGATGTCATTAGATCAAAATGCAATTAATGGGTAAGCCATTTGGTTGGACATTGTTTATGGAAGAATATGGAAAATATTGGACCTTGCATTTGAAGTATTCCAGCCAAAACCAGATTTTTTTTTTCTGAAACGTAAGTAAGTTCAGATCAAGTTATACTTCAGTTAAACACAAATTACGGATTTCAGTAGCTCAGACAACGATGTAAGATTCTTCAGTGTGAATGTATGTTTCCTCTTATAGCTTTCGTATATCTGTGAAGGATGGAAAAATGCTTGATCTGATATTTTCGCTCTTCATGGGTATTTATATAATCTCTGTATTTTCTCCGGTATCAGATAGATTTTAAAAGATAATTTAAATGCATTTGTTGACACACCTCTTTTTTGCAGTACAACCATGCTATCATTGTGTTTTACAAGCAGCTATACGTAAAGCATAGAACAGATAAGCATTCTGTTAACACCTGGACATGTTAGTTGTCCTGCAGTTTATATAGAAGTCACCACAGTGGTTTAACATACAATTCATACTTTCATCACTGCAGGATTTATAAATGTCCCTAATTTTAACAACTGTGATCCAATTACACATACAAAGCCGTAACATTCCTTTAAAAATAATGCACTGATTGTAGTTGATATACATTGATGTTGTAGATGCTAATAAAACCACTTTTCTACACTACTAGTGCATTGCCTGTAGGGAATTAAGCAAGTCCACTGAATATTGAAAAAAAAAAACCAAAACAAACTTGTGCTGTTTCTATAGGCTCTGGATCAGTGTGGAAATCCATGCAATAACATGAAAAGAGATCAAGCTCAGCAAGACCTTGCACCTGCTGCTTTCACACAAGATTCTGTATCTAAGAACTGTTAATTAGAAATACTGATGTAATATTGCCTGAGGCTTTTAACATGTTATTTAGTTGGGAAGAAATATGAAGTTCACACAACATAAAAAAAGCGCAAATGGCGCTCTCTTCCTTAGGTCCTTCAATTCTGCACAAATTGTCTAATGAACAGTGCATTATTTGTCCTTGGCATGAATTTAGGAAACAAATATTTGCAGACAGTTAAGAAAACTCATCAGTTAGGATCTCAGAAAATAGTCCAATGTACTCCTGCAGTTTGACAAAGTAAGAGATTACTTTCAATTTTCACTTATCTAGGCAATCCTTATCCCCATGAATAATGTCGGCGAATTCCATGAATTGCAGAGCCAAATGCTGTATTAGTGAGAAAGTATTATGTAGTAAAAAGGTCAGGAAAAACCATCTCTATCTGGAGGATTGAAACTCTGCTATGTCGTTAACAATAGCTCTAACTTGCTGCAGATTTCATCAGCAGTAAATAAGGTTTGAGGATGTAATCTGTTTTGATTCCTTTCTGTCATGCAATCATAGAATCATAGAATGGCCTAAGCTGGAAGGGACCTTAGAGAACATTTTAATCCAGCCTCCCTGCCGCCGGGGATGCCACCTCTCGACTAGATCAAGCAACACATGGGGACCAAACGGGAATTGAACCCACGACCTTAGCGTTGTTAGCACTACTCTCAACTGACTGAGCTAACCAGATCCCATATGTTGGAGTCTTTTGTTTTATGTTGCCAATATTTTGAAATTGTAGCAGATGGTTATCACTACAGTGCATCCTAAACAGTGTGTTACTGAATATCTATAAATTTCTGTTCTAATATATTTCTACCAATGCCATTATGGTTACAAAGATCTTAGTGTCACTTCTGTTAATTGTAGAAGCTGAATTATGTTGTCTAACTTCCAGTGATGCAGAAGAAAATACGCACTTGCATGCTGCTATTATTCAAATTGAATTTTCAAGCGGAATAGTACAAAAAAAAAGCCTTTAGTTCATAGCATTTTTACACATAAATTTAAACAAGGTGCTGCACTGTGACATCCAGAACAACAAAATTATGTGAGCAGGTTGCTGAGCCTGTCATCTAAAATGCACTGGGCATTCTGCTATTATAAAGTGATACAATACTATAACTGAACCTCTTAGAGTATCAAAAACATATGTTTTTAGTCTTTGAAGTTCCTTCTTGATGCATTGATGAACTCCTGATTTACTTAATGTTGTGAAGGAGACATGCCAAGATTTTTCTGCCTTGCAGCATTAGCCACCTATGTCAGTTTTCATCCTATTCTCTCACCATTTTCTGCTTTCTTTCACAAGCACTGTGCACTGAAGGAAATAAAAGTAACTTTTAGAAGTTATCTATTATATTTGTGATGATTTTTGACAGTCAGGTTTTATCTAAACTGTGTGAATATATGAAGTATTTCCTTTAGCTTTGTGAGGGGTTTTTTTGTTGTTTGTTTTTTTTTTAACAGCAACCTGTCAGTAATGCTAATAGTAAAATTCTAGTTGCCTACAAATCCACAAAACTTGCTTCCTGATTTTTATATTTTTTTGGTATTATTAGTCCAGCCATTCAGTTTATACAGCTGAGTGTCAGTACAAAGGCAAGTGTTGTTTGAAGCATAGCACTACCATGCTCAGCTTGTACATTGCTTGCTTGATTCTGCAATCCCTGATCTTTTTACATGGAAGCCTCATTCACAACCAAGTTTTTTGCTAGTCAGAAGGATCTATGATTTCTCTTTTGGAAAGTTCATCCTATTTGAAAGACAAAACTGGAGAAGTGATGAAAGTATGGAAGGGTACTAGTTTATGTTTGCATTTTCCTAGTTATTAATCCTATATAACATAGTAAGAGGTACCTTCTCCCTGTTGGGACTAGCAGAAGTATAACATTTTTTGAGTTTGACAGAAGCATTTTGAGGCTTTATTTTGATTGCCAGTTTTTGTGAGACAGGGATAGGACACTTACTGACTCTGACATCTTCAGAAGACTGCCTTCATGCTTTTGAATGATGTAAACTATTTTTTAATTGAGTGAACTCAAATGGTGTGCTTTGGTATGCTGAATGTTTTTGCACTGTTACCTCTATATCATTCTCTACTGTCATGAAAACTGACTCATAAGAGATGCTGAAATGCAAGTTTCCTCTTTGTGAAATAGAGAGTGTTTCTGAAAGGTCATTCTCCTTCTAAGTAGTTAGTGACTCTTTTCCATCATCTGTTAGAGGTGGGATTTGTGAACCTTCCATTTATGCTTTGTAGCTCACCGTCTTCGACATGTTTCTGTGGGAGGTAAAAATTGTAATGAGACTTTTTATCATGATTTAATGGTTTAGTAATTTGGGATGTGGCTGGTGATAGGTTTTAAGAAATTCAGCGTTAAATGCTGGCCACTGCACTTTAAAAAAATGTTGCTGGAGTTATGGAACAATACTAATTTTCATAAGTAAAATATAGTTCATTACTGAAATGCAAAAAAAGTACCCCTCAACCAATAATGGAAATGCAAGGTACGTATCCTAGAGAGTGTAGAGATGAAAGAGAGGTTGATTATATACTAAACAAAATTAATTTGAGAATTCCCCATATGTAAATTGCATGCTGATCTGATCAGATTCATGTATAAAGTTATGACATAGACACAAGACAGTTATCTGTGTATGTTAACAACAATTCTACTACTGTTGTCCTCTAGTTTACACTGGAGAAATAGCTACTAGACTGTTACAGAGTCTGAAGTAATTTATAATATATGTAAATAGTGCATAGTTTATGCATGGTAATGAAGTGGTCTTCTGCCTCCAGAATCAGCTTTGAAACTTTTTCACCTTTCTTCCTTTGACATAAACACTTTATGGAAAGATGCTTCTTCAAAAGAATGAAGTAAATTAGTTGATTTCTCTGCTTATGTATACTTTATTTTTTTTCTTTAGAAAATGAGTGGTCCCGAAATGTCTCTAAAAAGAACACTTTCTGCCAGCTGGCACTTTATCAGGAAGATTGTTCTTTGATGATATATTTAATGCAATGTATTGTCCAAATGCTGTCTCCTTAGTGCCATACTGCTGTAATGCATCATACTGCTGTAATACATCAAAACCTTCCTCTCTTTGATGTTGTATAACCACCAATGTGGTTTTGTGAGCAAAAGAACAATGAGTTTTCATTAATGTGGATGTACAATTCTACTGTTTATGAACTGCCTGCAAATGCAGATGAAACATTTATTGCAAATCTAGTTATTTGAGAAATAAATTTTATGGTACTGTTGATGGCTTTAAAAAATTTACTTAATGTGCTATTCATACTAGATTGGCATGATTGGAACACCTACTCCTTTCTTAATCCATTTCTGTTAAATCTTGTTGGCCACAGAGCTGGCCTGGCAGGACTGCTGCATTGGGCTGTGCCAGTCTGCGTTTTTTCAGGTATTTTGTTCTCCATTCTGTATGCTAGCAAGAAAGCTATTCTTACCTTGAAACGAGCATATTTTATCTTTTATACTTTCTCTTGTGTTCTTACAGCAATCATAACTGGATAATTGCTACTCCTTAGACAAAGTGTTGTAAGAGATGTAATCACATCAAATCTGTTGAGTGATTCTGTAATTAGGTTTCATTTATTATCTTCACTGAGAAGTAATATGAATATGCATGGTCCTGCTTTCCTTGATTAGCTGTTTGACCAATCTTGTTTTATAATCAATAGCTAAAATGAGAAGAATTGAAAAGTTTTAAAAGATAACAGACACTACATTCTTCTTCTGGAAATCAGTATCTGTGTTGGGTAGTAGAGGAAAATAGGATTACAAATTTGTAATGAGTACCTGCTTATATATTGCTGTGTAGTTAAAGAAGTGAAAATATATGATAGAGCTTAGAACTTAAACCACACACTTACTAAAGCCATCTATCAACACAGCATGGTTTCTGAAAAAAACCCAACATATTAGCAATAAAAAAAAATCTAAACAAATCAAACATATCTGTGTATGAGGAAAAGCACGAAGAAGAAAAAAGTGACTCTTACCCGTTAACACATCTACGACTTTCTGTCAGAAGCTTACATCTTTATTATGTAAAGCTCTTAAAATCTTTGGAAATTCATGAATTAGACATTTCCTTTTTCTGTTCTGCTGAACTGTACAGTCTGAAGTCTATCATTAAAAATAACAACAGAGAAGAAATTTTTTGGCAGGCTTTGGTGTTCCATTTCCACTGGATCTGTGCTAACCTACCTTTGCTGTCCTCTGGTGCCATGAGGAATCTGAATTAGAAAGAATAAAGTAGCATTGTAAGAAAATGTTTTAAGAAGAGGTAGGCTTAAGTTGCATGACTTACTGATTTTGGATTTAAAACTCACTGTGCTGTAGTCTAATATTATCTATGAGCAAGTGAAGACAAATTTAAGTCAAAATGGTACTTAGAATACCTGTATAGCATGCATGGATGTCTGTATATAGAAATAACAAAATAGACGAAATAGCTACATATTTGCATTCTAGTTGGCACATTAGAGATGTATTCCTTGTTTACGGTTTATACAAGTCAGTATTCTTAGTCTACCAAGATTCTTTGTGGTGACTTTTTCTAACTAAGATTACGTCTCTTCTGTTTTGTTTCAGATTTGTGAAATGCTGTGTGGTGTTATTTATGAAACAGCATACCTAATCTTGCTATGCTTGTAAGACCTTTTTTTTCTACATTTATGTCTGAAATAATTAGCTTGAATCCAGACTATTGCTATGAGATCTAAAGTAGTTCTTAATCAAATATAATAATGACATTTGAAACAATGTAGAAATTCTTTTAGCGACCATCCTAACAGTATTAAAGATACTTACCGCATGTAGTCAGTTCAAAAAAATCTCATTGTAAGTCACTGGAGCTCATTAAATGAACCATAGAATGGACACCTTTTTTAGTGTTCTATTTATATGAAAAGCAAAATAAAAGGAGTGAGGTGATAGGAGTGTTTTTAATCTGTAGCACTCAGGTTAGAAACTTTCTGGTTATGTGACAGTGTTATATCTATATGCCTCATTCCTTCACTTGGTAAAAAATAGTGATTTTTGTTCAATTAAACTTGGTCTCTGATACCTGAATATGTTAGATCTTTGTTGAAATTAATATGTAGCATGTCATTGGAAGAGTCTTGTGCAATCCATCTACCAAATATTTTAATAGTGGGAAGAGAAAAAAGGAACTGAAATCTTGATGTGATAACCATCACATTTCTTTGGTTTTCAGTCACTGAGGATCACTGTATTTCCTGTGTTTCCCTTTAAGTTTTCCTGGCAAATATGGAGTACAGGAATTTAATTAAATTTCTCTTCCAAACCTTGTTCTTGTGTATAAATTTCTATCATTATCTCCTTCCAATTCAACCACTTTTCTCCTTGATCTCTTCCACTCCGTGTATTTAAATATTCTTGTATTGTTTTCGTTCACTTCCAGAACAATGCTATACTCGATGACAGTTTTACCTTCCTAATGAGATTTCAGAATATTTCTGCCTGACTTCATCTTTGTCTCTTATGTATACTCATTTCCCTTATTCAGTAACTTCTGCATAACAGAAAATACACCATGTCCTAGCAGGTCTTCAGTGGCTACAACAATCTATGTTAAATTATTGCTTTTAAATAGCTAAATGCATCCTGAATCAAAATGTATTCTTTGTTAAATCTCTTATTTTCACCAAAATTCGTCTTATTCCTTTCATTATTGCAATCAATTATTTTTATTAATGTCAATATCTTTCAAGTATTTCCTCTTTCAAATTGTACTGTTCTCAATTTTTTCCTAAAATAATAGATATTATTTATTCACCTATACAACTAAGCAGTGTTTCTGAGTTCCACCTGCTGGAAAATGAAAGATAGTTAATGGGCAATGTAAAAACATCAAGCTCAAGTACTTCTACAATAAAGGTCATATTGTGGAGCAGTTATCTGCAAGTCAGTGAGCTATTTAAATCATATTTAATGGTAAGTAATCAGATCACATGGAGAATAGTCAGGGTATCACATACAGCTTCTGAAATCTGTGCAGTTTTAACCTTGAACTCAAAGGCAGGAAAAGAAATAGGTGTTCTACTTAGAATCATAGAATCATTCAGGTTGGAAAAGACCCTTGGGATCATTGAGTTCAACCATTAACCCTACTCTACAAAGCTCACCCCTAAACCATATCCTTCAACACCACATCTAAATGACTTTTAAACACATGCAGGGATGGTGGCTCAGCCACCTCCCTGGGCAGCCTATTCCAATATCTGACTACTCTTTCTGTGAAATTTTTTCCCCCAATGTCCAGGCTAAACCTACCCTGTTGCAGTTTGAAGCCATTCCCTCTTGTTCTATCGCTAATTACCTGTGAGAAGAGATCAGCAGCAACCTCTCTGCAATGTCCTTTCAGGTAGTTTTAGAGACTGATGAAGGCTTCCCTCAGCCTCCTCTTCTCAGACTAAACAGCCCCAGATTCTCCAGCTTCATTTTCCCCCTCTGCACTTGCTCCAGCACCTCAGTTATCTCTCTTGTACTGAGGTGCCCCAAACTGGACACAATTCTCAAGCTGTGGCCTCACCCATGCCAAGTACAGGGGGACACTCACCTGCCTAGTCCTGCTGGTCACACTGTTTCTAATACAAGCCAGGATGCCATGGGCCTTCTTGGCCACCTGGGCACACTGCTGGCTCATATTCAGTCACTTGTTGATTAGAGTCCCCAAGTCCCTTTCTGCCAGACAGCTTTCCAGCCACACTTCTTCAAGCCTGTAGCATTGCCTGGGGTTGTTGTGGCCCAAGTGTGTGTTGTGGCACTTGGCCTTGTTGAAGTTAATGGTCTTGTACTGTTAACATTGACCCATTGGTCTGACCTATCCAAGTCTCTCTGTAGGGCCTCCCTACTCTCGTGCACATCAACACTCCCCCCTAACTTGGTGTGGTCTGCAAACTTGTTGATGGTACACTCTATGTCCTTATCAAGACCAGCAATAAAGATGTTAAACAGGAATGGTCCCAACACTGAGCCCTGAGGAATGCCACTTGTGACCGATCTTCAGCTGAATTTAGCTCCACTGAACACTGCTCTTTGGGCCTGTCCCTCCAGCCAGTGCTTTATCCAGCAGATCATATGCTCATCCAAGCCATGAGCAGCCAGTTTTTCCAAGAGAATTCTTGAGGAACAGTGTCAAGTGGGGAACAGTGTCAAGAGCTTTTTGAAAATCTAGGTAGACAATATCCACAACCTTTCCCTCATACGATAGTTAGGTCATCTTGTCACAGAAGGAGATCAGGTTCATTAGGCAGGACCTGCCTTTCATAAACCTATGCTTACTGGACCTGATCCTCTGGTTGTCCTCTGTATAGGATGTCATGGCACTTGAGATGATCTGCTCCATGACCTTCCCTCATACTAAGGTTAGACTGACAGGTCTATAGTTTCCCAGATGCTCTTTTCTATCTTTCTTGTAGATGGATATTACATTTCACAGCCTTCTGGTGTGTCAACCATTCCTTCCAGTTTTGTGTCATGAGCAAACTTTCTGACAGTGCTCTCTAATCCCTCATCTGGGTTGTTGATGAATATATTGAACAGCACTGGCCCCAGTACGGACCCCTAAGGGACCCCACTAGATACAGGCCTCCAACTAGATTCTGCTTCATTGACCACAACTCTCTGACTTCTTTCATTCAACCAGTTTAGAACCCATCTCACTACTTGGTCATCTAGCCCACACTTTCTCAGTTTAGCTGTGAGGATGCTGTGGGAGATGGTGTCAAATGCTTTACTGAAATCCAGATAAACCACATCCACTGCACGGCTGCCATCCATCCACCTGGTTACATGTTTCTAAAAGGCTATCAAGTTGGTCAAACATGACTTCCCCTCGGCAAAGCCATGTTGACTGCTCCTAATGACCCTCTTATCCTTGATGTGCCTATAGACAGCACCGAAGATAAGTTGTTCCATCACCTTTTCAGGGATGAGGCTGAACGGTTTGTAGTTACCTGAGTCCTCCTTCCTGCCCTTTTTGAAGACTGGAGCGACATTCACTTTCCTCCAGTCTTCAGGCACCTCACCTGTTGCCCATGGCTTACCAAAGATGCTGGAGAGTGGCCTAGCAAGAACTTCCACCAGCTCCCTCAGCACCCGTGGGTGCATCCCATCAGGGCCCATGGATTTATGGATGTTCAGGTGTTCCAACTGATCCCTAACCCAGTCCTCCTCAACCAGGGCAAACTCCTCCTTTATCCTGACTTCCTCTGGGGCCTCAGGGGACTGAGGCTCCTGAGGACAGTCTTCAACAGTGTAGACAGAGGCAAAGACAGCATTCAGCTCCTTTCCAGTCCATTGACACCTGCCCAGTTAGCCAGGACTTCAGGTAAATAATGGAAAGTGGTTTTGCGAGCATGTCTGCCAACTCTTTCAACACCCTTATGTGTAACCCAACCAGCCCCATAGACTTATGTGCATCTAAGTAGCACAGCAAGTCACTGATCACTTCCTCTTGAATTGCGATGACCTCATTCTGCTCCCCCTTCCTGTCTCCTAGCCCATGAGGCTGGGTGTCTAGGGACAGCTCTTTCCACTGCTGAAGACTGAGGCAAAGTAGGCATAGAACACCTAAGCCTTTTCTTCATCCTTTGTCACTATGTTTCTCTCTGCATCCACTAAAGGATGGATATTTTCCCTAGTCCTTCTTTTATTGTTAATGAATTTATAGAAACATTTTCAAACTTGACGTCTGTTGTTCAAAACCAGAAATATTGGAAAGAAAACATTACATTTTCTTCATCATATAGGTGATTTAACAATGATAAAATCTGAACATTTAATGGATTCATTATGTCTAAGTAAGGAAGAATTTGAATATTCTCTCCACAGGCTTCTAATTTCCTATCAGGATTTTTCCTGAAATGTACAGTTTGTGGGCAGGGTACTGTCACAGTCAGTTCTTGCAGTAGATTTAGTGTTTTTTCAGTCTGGCAAACAGTGGACATAGAACTTGCCACCATAGTTCAAAACATAGTCTCTAAAGATGAACTCTGCTTTCAACAGGGCTGATCAGCAGCTGGAATACAGACAGGAAAGAGCATGTAAACTTCTTAATGTTCTCCGAAAGTCCTGAAGTCCGTCAGTTTTCAGAGTAGGAATTTCTGGGTCTGCGAGAGGTTATGTCATGCCATTAGTAAGTCACTTAATTTATCCATGAATTATATTAAGTTCTGGGGGATTTGTTGATGTTCATTTGGCTATTTGTACCACAGCATCTTCCACAGTTATTTCAGCTTTTATATAATTTTCCTGTTTTATTTCTTTAGCTCTCACCTTTCCCTTGAAAGCAAACGGGGCTTGTATCAGAATCTCCCTAAAAGCTTTTATGGTTAATATCGCTGTAAATAATTAATTTAGCATTTCTACAATATTTTTGTGCTTTCTGAGTGTGTTTTTGTATCCTGGTTGTCAGCTGGTCACACAGATTCCCTGACTGGTTTGTTATTTGTGATGTATTGAAAGGATTATTTTTGATTCCTCTAGAATAGTTACTTCCTAAATTCTCTTGCAGCCAGTCTCACCATGTTTTTACATTTCCTCTGCTGCATTTCATGATCTTCTGTTATCCTCATTTGCATACAACTGCAGCACTTTGATCCTGCAGCTTTCATAATCCAGATATTTTCCTTCACGTGGCCTCTACTGAAGCCTTTTTCTAAGAAGTGGAGTGCACACAGTGTTCTTCCACATGGTGTTCTTCAGTAGTCTTTATACTGCTTCTAAGGATTTAATTCTCCTAACTCTCCCTTAACCTAGTTTTCATAAACTTCCTTATTTTCCTTGGTTTTCCTTTTCAAAGTTTAGCACACTTAGTCTTTGTTCCTAGAATCTGCTGCATATAAGACTTTGTGATCACTGTTACAAAGCTGATGCTTTTGGATCAGAGATTTGAAAGTGCGATGAGACTTCTAACTAGATCCCTCACATCGTGCAGCTCCAAGTCAAGACTCACTAACCATCTCTTCTTTGATGTAATCCTCAATAACCTTTATAGGTTTTATGTCTGCACCATGGTGTCCTGATGTGACATTTGTCTGGATTACAGAACAGTGGAAATTACCTGACAGGATTTATTTGTCTCCTTTGGTGCCTTACTGATTTCTCTGTTACGTATATTGTGTGCGTGAGATGGATGGTTCACTGACGTTATAAAGCCCGAATTACATTTTTCAGATTTAGACTTGGAATTGTACAGTCTGCAAATTTTGTTTTAATTGATGAGTTAGTTAATTTGTTAATTTGATTTGATACTAAGCTTTCTTTAAGACTGAGGATTACTCTTCCTCTGGTTACTCTTTCTTGTATATTTTGTATTCTGCCCTCATTCTGTTACATTGATTGTCTGCCTTCTATGAGCTTCCGACAGGTCAGGTGTATTAATATCTTAACTTGGATCACACATTCCAATTTCTACATCTTATTTCTTAGACTTCCAGCATTTACAAAGTGGCAGACATACTATTGATTAGTTACATTTCTTGGCACTCTTTTAAAATGTTTGTTTCCTATTTCCATATTTGATTATTTCTATCCCCTGATCTATCCTTCTCTTAAGAATACAAAATTTTTGTGTCGTCATTTTTACAAACGTTATCTTAAACCCTGTGTACTTCTGTGCCTGTCAGCTTTCCCTCAATCCTCAGTGTAAAGTTCAGTGTCAGCCCTGTTTGTTTTAATTGTCAGCACCTTGGTTCTTCACAGCTGAGACCAGGCCTGGTAGGTATATTTTCCTCTCTGTGCTCAGAAACCCAGGAACTTGTTTGCCTGAGAAAATTGTTTTCCTTACTTTTCTACTTCCAGAAGGTCATTCTCTCAGTTTTGGATGTCATCCAGTGGAGTAGCCTGTACTTTGTGTTTGTTCCCCCTTTGCTAGCCTCTGGTGTTTCGGAACTCTCCTCTGAATCTCTCCACTTCTCCATTCCCTTCCTGCAGACCGCATCTGCCAGCTGGATCTGATCAGCTCTGATGCCTGGACACTGCTCAGACTGAGGCTGAAGGCGTTTCCTTGACCCTCTGTCTCTGCCTGGCTTCACTCAGAGCAAAAAGGCCTGAGCTTCTCCCTCAGGGGCCATGTGAAGCCTTTAACATGGATCTATGCACATACACCCTTCTCCCAGATGAGGTAAGCACTGATTACAGTACTTGACAGCATAACCTGCATGTTTCATCCTGCTGATGTTTTCTCTTTCTTTGAATGGGTGCAACAGTGTTTCTCAAAGTTGTCTTCCATCTCCAGTCGTGCTGTTCTTCTTCTCTTCTCCTGGTGTTCTTCTTGGAGTGGAAAGTTGCAGAACCATCTGGCCCCTACTACCTGTCACTGAACCCCTGTTGCAGTGAATCTGCTGCTTAACGGATCATTTTATGTAGTCCCGAGTCTCTCCTCATTCACTGATCTCCCTTTGCTTTGGAGAAGGACAGAGTAATTTTGTTCTATGCAAAAGAGGATTTATGTTGAAATTTCATCTCAGGCTTTGCATGTGATTTCGTGGTTCTACAAATGCCATTCACACAACTTGTCTTCATGCTCCACCTCATAAGCTAAAGCCTTACTCAGCAGTTAATCCATGCATGGCGATCTTACTGGAGAAACTGCTGCAGAATTGGAGCCAGAGGAGAAAAATAATGCATTTAAATTTACAATAGAAAGCAAAGCGGCATAATGGATTAAGTTGCAGCAGACTGTGAGTCCCAACTGATTTTACACATCTTTTTTTTCTTTATATGAAAATAACTGCTGTCTTTAAGTTTTCTCTTGTAAGTGGTATTTGAAACTCACAAACTATGATTGTATTTCCTTTGGTTCAGATAGGTGTTTTTAAATGGTGACAGTTATTTTTAGAGTTTTAAATGTATACATTTATCTGCATACACTTTCTAAGTCATAAATGCAGATTGCTTATGTGTCTAAGCAAATTAAGGATTATTACACACAATAAGAACATCATCTTTGCATGCTAATACCTGTTCTGAGTATCATGTCCATTTATGAACAAATAACTGCTGGATATTTGCCTTATTGCAGAGTATCCATATGGTATAATTTTGCACCTAGATAACAGCAAAAATGAACAGTTTTCCAATTTGCAATTGGGAAAGTATGGTGCTTTATGCAAAAAATTATAAGTCTTCTTCAACTGCATTTTTTCTATTGCTTTAAATTTATGCAAACTGTATGGGTGTTAGGAATAAAAGGTAATATGGGATATCACTATCGCTTAGAAATTATGCAAACAAATGACTGTATAAGGTGCAACAACTGATATAGAATACAACATAGGTTTTGCTTTTACTTCATGAATAGGATTATATGAATTGCTTTGTATGGTTACATTAACGTACAAAACTACATCGAAGTATATGTTTTAATTAATAATGCAAACCCCTGGTAACTATGATACCTGTCACATTTGTGAATATTTCAACACGTACTTTCTTGCCATAGTGTAATTGTCTCATAAAATCCTTGTTGGGAATATCATAGAATCATAGAATGGCCTAGGCTGGAAGGGACCTTAGAGATCATTTAAATCCAGCCTCCCTGTTGCCAGGGACGCCACCTCTCGACTAGATCAGGCAACACATGAGGACATATCATGTAAGTCCTGGTTATATTGTACGTATTGTTAGAGCTTATATTTGATAGACAACAGAAACGATCCTAGGATCTAAATTTTTATATAAAATTGTTTATAATCTTCTTATTGCAGTCAACAACATACAGTTTTTTGGGGGGGGGATTGTTTACTTGTTTGGGTTTTTTGAGATGTCCCTGTCCTTCCCGTTCGACATTGTCCATTCTAGTTGTAAGAATTTCTGTCTGGCAATTGTCAATGGGCAGTCAGGGTAGTTTCAACAGCATTTGCCTTTTTAAAAATAATTGGAAAAGCCTTTTGCTTTTGGCAAAAGGCTGATGAGGAGACATGTTTCACCTCCCCCCTACTTCTGTTACAAATGTCATGCACAAGCAGTCAAATGAATAATGTTTGCAACATTTTTTAACTAATTCATAAAACCAAAGAAAAAAAATACTTCTAAATATAGTTTATTCCAGGAAGTCTTATTCACTTAGAGGTAGTATGTAATTTTGAGATCTTGGACAGTTAAAAATACATTAGAAATCTCCAAATCCTATTCAACTTATGTCAAGTGAATAACATCTATGCTAATTAAATGGACATAATGGTAATATACTTCTTAGTAGCATAGTCATTAAAATAATACGGTTTCTGTTGCCCCGTTCTCCCAGTGTTCTCCCAATTACAGACAATTTAATTTTCAAAAAGAAATTCTAGTCTACAAAATCACATCGTTCTACAAGTTCTCTCCCAATGAGAGCATATTCATGTCAACATGGAATTTATTTGAAGTTATGTTTATGTAATATAGGAGCAATTATGTTTAAATCAAACTGCCATGTTTGTATTTTTTTTAATTTTTTTTTGCCTTGAAGAATTAATAAATTACTAGGATTCATAAGGTCTCTTTTGGAAAGCAAATACTATGTTTTCAGTAACTGAGGAATTTTATGCAAAAATTGATGAACATTGATCACAGAGAGGGACACAGTTTTATGCCCTTAAGGTCCTTTCCAGTATCTGACTGACAGAAATGAGCACCCTAAGGAAATGAACTTCTCCTTCTTGATTAAGATGTGCAAATTAAGTGCAGACAGTTACAATATATCCTCATTCTTTACAGTCTGCCTCACTAGAGAGAGAAGGCAGATGCTTCCAGTTTCTAAAAGAACACTTTACTTCCAGTGCCACTCCTTGAGTGTCTTTTTTGAATCTACTCTGTACTTTACCTAATGTCTGGTGATGCCCTTTTCAATATCTTTTGCCGTATAAAACACGGTCAGGTTTACTGATTATCCAAAGTTAAATTCATAATGGCCTTTCTGATGACATTACAAAATTTCAGCAAACTTCAACAAACTAGCTTTTAACAACTCCAACTGAACGCTCATCAAACTAATGTAAAGGATAACCCACATATTGAGTTGCAGCCGTGATAAACCCATTAATTTCATGGCAGAACTAACTTGGATTTTTGTACATGCCAGTTTGTTACAGGTGAATTGCTGAAAAATTTTAAATGCCAGTGTTCCCTATGCAAGGTTTTATGATGGCTTCCAATATGTATATAAGTTGCAACTGCAAAAGAACTCATAGGCAATACAAATGGTTATCTCCATTTTCTTCTTATTTTCCTGTCAGTGTTGCTACATATATGTCAGCAGTTAAAGCTGCATGAAACTCTTTGAAAGAGAAAATAAATCCTCGATGTGTCTGGTCAACAGCACTTAGCAGTAGCAACACCACTTTTGAACCTTTCAGTTACTTCATTCACCTGAAAAATTTGAAAGTTCCAAAGCAGCAATGAAAGATTAGAATCTTCCAGATAGAATTTCTTTATGTGATTGATTGGTTTTTTTGAAGGAAAACTTTCCACAAGCCTTGCTATTTAATGAATAAATCTATGAAAGAGGCTTCAGACCATGGACACTTGTAATGAAATAAAGTAATCTTAATTATGTCGATGATCGTTTGTAACAGTGAAGAGACAGTGAGGCTTCCTACAGGGATAAAAAATGGAAGTGACAGGTGGAGTGGAAGAGAAAGAATGAAGAACGAATTAGGGTTTGAAACTCCCTGACCCACCGAATTCCCAGTTGCTTTTTAGGCACAGTTTGTGATCCTTTCAAGAGCTCTAAATTAATCATAATTTTGCAGAAGTTAGAGCAGGGTTCACTCAATGCTCCCAACAAAATCTTAAAAAAATTAAAAGAATTTGCACGTTAAACCCAGCTACTGTGTAACTGCTGTTACTGCCTGGTTCTGGGGTTGCAGAGCCATTTCTACAATTCACCCTACAAGTCATTCTGAAAAATAAGAGAGAAAAAAAAAAAGAGGTGATAAATGCAACAGTAATTGATTGAAGATATTTAACTTTTTATGCTCATTTTTAATTTTGTTTGATAGGAACTGTTTTTTCAGTCTAAGACTGTTGCCTAATTTGTAATAGAAGTCACTTCTTTTTAAAAGCAGAGGAAAAGCCCCAGTGAGCTGTGTTTCATTTTAAATGAAATTGTGTTTAGCTTGTAGCTACAGTCTGGTAGAATGAGAATTTTGTTTAACAACAGAGGACAAGAGAAGAGTGACTGACTTTAGTTTTATTCTAAATTTATTCTGACTTAGCCATTACTGACTTTCACATGTTCAGTAGAACTCTTGGTGTACTTTCCCTTTATGAAAGGGTCTTGTATAGGACTGTAAGAGTTCACTGATACTTGTTTCTCTCTTCTCACAAAACTAGCAAAGTGCTTGCATTTTAAAACTAATTAGTTTCAAAAAAGTGTAGATTTGCATTAAAAAAATGCTTTTTCATATTTCAATCTTCACACCTGCTGCTAACAGTACTGCTATCACAGTAGACGTTTCTAATATTTTTTAGATCATTCACATATGAATGTGAACAGAGATAAAGAGATTTTTCCAAGCAAAATATAGGAATTTAATTTAGAATTTTAGATATTTGTGTAGAACATGTATGTTACCTCGGTAATTTTTCTGAAATTGCATATGTATTTTCCTCTGTGTGACTTCATCCTGAAATTCAGAACTAGCATTGAGTTCCTCTGCTGTTTTAATCTACCATCTTCCTGTTGAAGCTTCTAAATATCCCTCTCCTTCTTGTGCTTATTTTGATCTGTTCAGTTATTTATCTTGTCGTTTATTCAGTGTGAGCCAGGGCACAATCAGAGACTTCTTAGGTGCATTCCCCTCCCTTGTACTTTAGTCTATTGAGTTACTATTTTGGGCAGAGCTTATTTGGTAAGTGTAAGTTTGAAATTGTCCCTATGAATTGCCTTGTCTGCAGGGAAGAGATGATACTGATTCTATTATAATTACTGAAACTTCTTGCTGCCGAAAAAAGACTCTATTTAAAAGAAAATCACAACCACAGAATCACCAAAGGAAGACAAATAGAAATTTTCCTCACCAGATGGAAGTTTCTAATGGCAAAAAAACCCCCATCCTACTGAAATTGCTTGTGAGTTTCCTTTCTTCTCCACTTTAGACCAGGTAGAAGAATGTGTTGGATAGCAGCAGAGAGTGAATGGGTGTCTGTCCACTACCTGCTTGCCAGAGCAGATGCTTTGATGATTCCTTGTAGACAGCTCAAATGACACTGGAGGCCGTTGAGTCAGCATCTCTTGAAACAAAAGAACTGTCTCCCACAGCCTCCTCCACACTAACCACAACCTTTTTTTCCTGCCTCTTCAGATTCCTTCCAAGTATTACTGTTTCAAATGTTATAATTTCCCATGTTACGTATTTGTCTATTCGACCATCTATCGCATAATACTGTCTGAAAGTACGTGTAATTATTTCAAGACAAGCCAAGAATTCTTACTGGTTTGGATTCATTTAAGCCTCCTGTGTGTTGATGAGGCAGGAGTTGAGGGGAAGATGTAACTTAAACAGCTGATATAAGTAACATAAAATGAAAATACATTTGAACCAAGTTCTCACACATTGTTATGAACTTGGAATTGCATTTTCTCCTAAGGAAGGTACAGGAACATTTCCATGGAAGGCTTCTAGATCAGAACGCGGAAATCTTTTATTTTTGCCTGAAAAAACCCTAAATTTTACAGAGCTATGCAATTTAGAAGGGAAGGCTGAGATATCTATAGTGGTAAACAGGTAATGTTTCAACATAAACTTTGTTTTCTATGTTATTCTCCCAAAACAGTTTTAAAGCATAAGGTGACCAAAGGAAGACTTCATTTTGGAGATAAAGGTGGGGGATGACTGAATTTTATGCTATATTCAGGGAGAAAAAAAATAATAGTTTATGATTTTACTGGCAGCCTTAACCTTTATACTTACAACTTTGGAGAAATGTATTGCATAACTGCTTTTTCCTTCATGTAGAACTGTGCATTTTCAAAAAGGGAAGTGAAAATGTTATAAATAAATAAATTCACTACCTGAACCTATTTGTCTAGGCTGTGTCAAAAATCTTTTTCTTGGTCCAAGGTGTGCTGACTTCAGGAAGAGTCTTTTTTTTCCCAGGACTTTATATCCAGCCTTGCAAGAGGTTGATTCTCTGAAGACTTTTAAGAACTCCACAAGAAAAGGCTACAGATAGTATATGGTAAGTTACTTCCTAAAAGTGTGAAATAAAGTAGGAGCTCATTCACTAAGGTATAATAACTGGCATTTGCACTTCACATTCTTGAATTTCAGGTACTGACCTCCAAAGTTGTGCCTTAGATGTCAGAATATCGATGTACAGAAATCTATTTCTATGGGAATCGACAACTTCACGTTTTCTCAAGAAAGCAGGTCACTTAAAAATATTTTTAATATATGCTTAGTAATAGATGTTTAACAGAAATTTCGTTTTACGTTCTGCCCAAAATGTCAAGGGTTACAGTAAAAGTGCGATTTTTTAAACTGTCTGACTTGCTGCAGTAAACATCAAAAATATTTTTCCCATCTTTTTAGAAGACTCTAGTGAATCTTTCTGTAAGAGTTTTTCTTTGTGCAACATAACTTAGATTATTTATTCTTCACTTTTTTATTCCCATCTCGGTTGACTCTAATGGTGATTAAAAAAATCCTTGATTTTAAAACCCTAGCATATTCCTCATGTTCAAAATTCCCAGACTTATCAGCTGAAGAACAAAATTTGAATAAAACAAAAATAATTATATTTTTTAATGGAACATTTCAGCCTGGCAAAAACCTATTCATATATTTAAGAACAGCTCACATTGTGTGGCTTAAGTGTAATTTGTTACACTTGTTCCTAAATGTAATATTTACCGTTTACTTTATTTGTATACACGTTTCTACATATATTTCGTGGACTTTTTTCTACCATTTGAGTTTAGCTCCAGCACACTTTTGGATGAATTATACAATGTTGAGCAGTTTATAAAATTGTTTCTAAAAATTGGAAACAGATTATGCCAAAGCAAATAATTGCTGTTAATGAAACTCATTATATTGTTTTAATAATCAATATAACATATCTGTATTTCAGCCTAGAGCTTGGCATGACACCACTATCAAGATTGCTATCAAAACCAGCATTTATCAACAGGAACCATAAAACTCTCATTTAAAATGTAAGCTTTTTCCTTTGTATCATCTGTTCTTTTTTTCCCAAAGCGTTCTTCTTCTGGTTTATTACTCATCTTTTCACTGTTCAAATACTTGGTAGTTTCAGATCCTGTTTTTCATGTTTTCTCTTGATATTTTTCAGACAGTTGGTGCTGTAGTATCTTGGATCATTAACTGTATTAAATTGTATTAAATCCTCTTTTCTCAAAAAAGGCAGCTCACTGTAGGAAACACATTCTCTTTTATTACCTAATTACATTTGCAGAAACCATTTTGAAGGAGATGCATTTTACCTTACTGGCTACTACTTCTTTTGATCTACTTTCCTGTTCTCTCTCTTTAGTTCGTAAGAACGATTTCTACAGTTGGTTATTTCCCTCCATTTACTACTTTGAAGTATAGCACCATATTTGGCTCTTAAACATTGTTTCCCAATCTCTAACGTTAATAAAAACAAAAGCCAAACTCCATAGCACTCCTTTCTTACTAGGAACAGATTTACTTTGGATTCTAATGCATATTGAATGCAAATTAAATTTTCTCATCATTCATGAAAGAACATCCAGCAACTCCTCTAACTTCTTTTCTATGTAGTCCATCTTCTTTTCTGTCTTTGTTCTTGCCGATCACATCTTTTGATCTTAAAACATAGCATAAATAATGCTGCCTAAATAGTTTAGCTTGCCACTACCTTTGAATGGGAAAAACCATTACCTTAACATACTGACCTAACTTTATTTATTCATTTGAGAAAAAATGTCAGAGTGAGAGTTATAACTATATTTAACCAGAATGAAAGATGTGCAGTGGTTACACTCTAACATGCAAGGATGACTTTGCAGCATGACACCAGTTCCTCCCAAGGCATTTGCTTGATGGCACTAGGTGTGGTACCCAGACCATAGGAGAAAAATCATGTTAATACACAAGCATTTCAAGGGCACGAAATGAGCTAACTAGCAACCAAGACCCGAAGGCACAAAAGGAATACAGGCTTTCTAAAGATTTTAAATCAATAGGAAAATAATATTTGGTCTGTGTCGCTACGTGAGAAAACAGTTGGACAAATAAAAAAAACCCCAACAGCTCTGAAACAGCATCTGCAGATGTTGACTATCAGTCTAAGCTTATGACAGTTCCTACTTCCAGTGGAGAACTGTCATTTTGCCAAGTAAATGGCAAGTAATAAACATTGATAAATGAGGTATATAAATCCTAAAATATATTTTGCATTGCTCTTGGCTCCATCTGATAATACATCAAGTTCTTGTTAAATTCCGAGCTCACTCGATACATTTAGAATTCCTATTTTCAGCATGAAATACTATTTCATGTGTGAAGATGATAGCTGCTTGTTTGCCATGATTATGTACACTGTAGAACAGCTGTTTTGGCTTATGGTTAAGTATTGAGGTGTATTAGAACTGTTTTAAACTTCAACTATCTGGTACTGGAATGAGAAAGTTTACCAGCAGGTACCATATAGTTAAAGTAATGATGATAGTATATCATATAAAGAAGTGAACACAGGCACAGAAGGCTTTGGTGTAATTGAACTGTGAAAGAGAATGTGGTACGGTGAAATATCATTTTACATAAATGGCTCTTGAATAAATGTTTTTTGTGATCATTAAGTCATATGGCCTTCCTTCATAACAAAGTGCCTATGACGTGGTTTTCTTATCTGTAAGCTGGGATGGAGTAAGGAGCATCTGGCTTTGAGCACTGTGGAACACTGTAACACATCACAGAAATTTTGGTATCCTATGAGGTCTTGCCTTTTTTTCTTGCCCATGCTGTTTCTTCAGGTGCTATGTGCTGGCTTTCACACTGTTGCCAAGAAAGTTATTAAATAATATGTTTCCTCTTCTCTCTCATTGATTATTCTCTTGGATCCACCTATACATATTCCTTTTGATACAAGTTCGGTCCCCATGTGTTACCTGATCTAGTCGAGAGGCATCCCTGCCCATGACGGGGAGGCTGGATTTAAATGATCTCTAAGGTCCTTTCCAGCCTAGGCCATTCTATGATCACGATGAAGATCAGGAGCCACGCCTACAGCAGTAGAGCTCAGTATACGGCTATTCAAAGGCGGTGATGGTCCATAATCTGTGTGATCTTAGCAGATTCCTGGGAATGGTGGGAGTAAAGACGGAGGTCAGATTCAGAGTTTTTGCAGCATGCACAGATTTAATGACCAGAGGGAAATACTGAACCTACTGCATGAAAATCTTCATTTGCAGACCTTAGTCATTGCCAATATTGTTATGTTCTCTTCTTTATTTGCTTATCTATCATTTTTTACATTCATTTACAAAAAGAGGAAAATAAATATTAACAATGAGGCGATTTGGGCTAGAACAAAAATAATCACTGTAACAGGGACGTAAGTGGAACACTGGAACCAGGCAGTTTAGGAGTAAGATGCCTTCCTCACTTGTTCTCTATGTGTTTATATTCATTGCAGATGAATGAATGTGAGATTCTTGCTTACCTTGACGCTTCTAAAATTTGGCCCAAACCAAAAGACTTGGTGCAGTTGGGTTGCACAACTTTCTCTAGTCACTCTTTCTTTCCTTGTTACAACCTATAAGACTATTTTCCTCTTCAACATGTGCTCTCTGTGCTTCTCCAAATCACCCCGTTTTTCTTGTACCGTAGAACAGTAGCTAGGGAATTACTCAAAGGCTACCTTTCTCTTCACTGTGTAGCTGTACCCTGTTAGACTAAACTGGAGTGTTTAGTGCTGTTAGAAAAACTGTTAACCGTCCATCACAGAAACAGATTTAATCTTCAGTTTTCTTCTCACCTCTGTGAAATGGGACAGAAGAAAAGACACTGCAAACCTTTTATGAATTTCATTTACAGAAGTAGAAACACTACCTGTAAGTTATTTCAAAGTAAAAGACATGTGACATGCTTCAAATAAAAGCGAATAAAAGTGATAAAATGTTTAGCAACTAATTATTTAAAAAATACAGGAAAAAATGAGTGCAATAAATGAATGTTTGTATGTTAGGAACTGTCAAATTCTATGTGTTAACCCGAGCTGTGTGCAATAAGGTTAAAATCATGCAGTGAGATATTTTTCTCCTTACATGCTTGAAATTTTCCCCTAAGGAATTTCAGTGATACAGAGTGTTTTCTCAGTTTCTTTGTTCCCCCTGCATTTACAGCATTTTGCCAGAGATTTAAATAATTGCTTCCTTTTCCAAATTCTGGAATTTTAAAGATGTTACAGTATGTTTTAAGATAGTTGTGTGAAGAGTTATATATACATGTATGAATTCTATTTTAATAAGAGAAAAATCCACACAAACTGAAATCAATAAAGGTGAAAAAGTCAGGCAAATGTTTTCCTCTATTTAAATGTTGCAATGTAATGCTACAATCTAGGTATAGAAAATATAATCTTGACTTCTGTAATCAATTCTTTCTTCTATTTTAAGAAATCATTTCTTGATATTGGCCTAAAACCGGTGCTATAGCTTTATTCGTTAGATTTATTCCTAGTCTTTCAGGTTTAGGGTGTAGGTTTTACATTGGCTGTATAAACCTTTACAACTAGTAAGAAAATCATTCAGTATAAAATCCATTAGAAGGAAATGGCTTTATTCAGAACATGAAACTCTCCATCATTTGTGATTTCTACAAGGCTACTGGGCAGAATACTTAACTCAGATCTCCTCAGGTCAATTTCTTTCTTTAATACTAACCCACAGCTATGAACATGTATTATTAGAGAAATGAAGTAATGGAAAATCACCCTGATGTGAAAGCATATTAGAAATCATAAGTGAATAGGCTTGCTTGGGGCATTTGAATAATAAAGCAACACACTACTGAAAGCTGGCAACAATTCAGCTCCTTTAAAGCTCATAGATTACCTGGATTTTGGTTCAATTCACAGTATTTGACTAAACATGCTTCACTTTCTGTTGCTGTTGAGATTTGTCACCAGATAATGACTTGCAAACATGGTTGTGAATTTACAGAATGTCTTACCCAGAATCAGATAAACAGTAGAACTAGGAAGATCTTATTCATTCATTGGTAGTTTTAGTTTCTTTGCTAGTCTTAATTTTAAATCTGTATGAACAGATTGGAATAACTAATCAAAGTTAATATACTATCTTTAGCATATGAATGATTTTTTCTAAAGCTAACGTATTTTAAAAATACTTTTAAAAGTACTTTAACAAATGTTTAGAAGTGTAGATGGATTTTGAGAACTTCTGTATGTCTTGCCAAGTACTGGATGCAACATAATGTGAAAACATACATTTTTATAGTGTAAATTTAAAGCTCTAGTTTTCTTCATAATCTGAAAAAGAGATCTGCATTTCTTGAAAGGTGATAGTAGAAGAAGAGATGACAGTAATTTTTTTATTGACCACAGTAATGTCTGCAAAAAATCAGCTCAGTAATAGAGAAGAAGATAGAGTTGGTAAACTGTAGACAAAAAAACTCAAACCAATTTACAATCACATTATGATTTTCAAAATGTTGTATTAGAGTGGCAATGCTACATGAAAAACTAAAGACGTAAATTTAATTAACTTTGTTGGCCAGTGCTCTTGTGGTATTTACATAACTTAATTACATAATGTTATGTATATTCTTGCACAAAACCAAAATGAAAAACATAGTCATTCACCTGACATTATAACTCCCCATCTGGTTTTAACACACTTGGAAAATGCAGTGTAAAGTAAGTTACATACATAAAACTGTGTAGTAAAATTGAAGTTAGAATCTGAGGAAATGACATATTTTACTTGCCTGGGAAATGAGTTTTCTGAGACTTGTCTAACAAAATTTGCCAAATAGAGTAAAATGAAAGCACTCACGACAGAGTTAATAATTATGTAAAACTACAGCTTTACATAATACCATTTCAAAGCAAGTCAATGCAAAGCTTTTCAAGATTTACAGTGATACTGTTAAAATTATTAACTAAAATAAATCCTGTTGTCTTTTGACAGATATTGTGAACTGGGACAAATGAGGAGGATTTTCTGCTCCAGCTCAGGATCCAAGAACAAAGGCATAAGACTGCAATGATACAGCAACACATCTGTTTCAATCAAACTGGACCTTTTTAAGGAACTCAAAACTGCTATGCCACTCTAATAAGGAACAAGAGTGAGAAGTGGATAATGGGATATTATTCAAGGTGCCATACAAAATCATTCTTTCGTTCTTTATTTTGGCATTCTCACCTACAATGCGCTCCTTATTTCGCAGTAAGTCTGTTGCAGGTAAAGGATCTAATACCAAACTATTAAAATCAATGAGTGTTTTGAATTCTACGTCAGCAAGAAGCAGGATCAAGTTCAAAATAATTCTAGAAATCATGCATTGAGCCTCTGAAAGCAGGCTGCTCTCAAAACAAATCAATTACTGGGGAGAAAAGATGAGTTAATGTGCACAGCAGAGTCCAGTTGAAGATATCACAGCTATATAGGAAAAAGCATCATGGGCAGAAATGCAGCATATTGGTATTCCTTTAATATTTTGGGGTATGAAATAGACTTCATTAGGGAAACAAAGTCCCTTTTATGAGCTGTGGAAAGTGAAGCTGACAGAAAATATGACAGATTTTAAAATTCCGATTGCAGTGTGGGAATCAAGAACTGGTAGTTGTAACTACAGATCATAGAATCAGAATGGCCTGGGCTGGAAGTGACCTTAGAGATCATTTAATCCAACCTCCCTGTCATAGGCAGGGACGCCTCTCGACTAGATCAGGCAACACGTGGGGACCAAATGGGAATCGAACTCACGACCTTGGTGTTATCAGCACCACACTCAATGGACTGAGCTAACCGGCTCTCCAATATGTGAATAGTTCATTTTCAGAGAAATTCTAGTCGCTTTCTAGATTCCTGTTTCTTATGAATCATTGAGCAATAGCAAAAAACCCCAAACTTCCTCTTCTTTTCTTATGAAGTGAAATAGCTACTGAAATTGCTCTTGTTTTTGGGAAATAGCTGCTAAAATTGCTATTGTTTTTAAGCAACATAAACTTGGACCTGGAAAAATATAACTATTAGATCACTATCCAGATCTATGTGACTACAGATGGGAATAAGCCCCACCATTACTATGAAGGGACAGAGAGTCAGAAATGCTCTTCTCTGTTTAAATTTGATATTTCTTGAACATGTCTGGAGGATGAACCATTTTTGAAATCCATCCAGAGAACCAAAACAACTCGCTCTAATATTCTTCAGAATATTGTAGGTCAGAGGGTAGGATTGCTTTGCCCGTGTCTTAAATCAGAATGCATATACCACTATTGAAGGAAAATGCAATGAAATTAATCTGTCCAAGAGTTACTTTATGTAATCTGTACATGTGTGTCTTTTGTGAAATCTGGAAGAATACATGCTAAATTTTAGTTAAATTTGAAATACTGAAAATTTGATTCTGACTTTTAGAATGTTCAACTTTATTCTACTTCCACACACATGCACACAATTTTACTCCAAGATTTTGTGAAGCCAGAATGGTATAGCAAATTTTTCTGCACTCATTATAACATGTAATCATGTTAAAGAAATATTTAATTGCCTATAAAACTGGCATAGTAATATATTGCACTATTCTGATTATCTTGTCACTGTTGCATCAGATTGCATTGTATGAGACTTATTTTGGAAATCAGTTGAGTGTTCCATAACTATTGTTATTATACATGTTTCTAGAACTTTTGCTCAGCATGTTAGAATCAAGTATAATAAACAATTGATGACTGTGCAGATAATTTCTACTCTTGGTCATGTGATCAAAATCCAGAGTAGCTTTATTTGCTACTTTGTGAACAGAAAATAACACAGCAATATTTCTTCTATAATATTCAGAGTCCTGGAAGACTCATTTCATCTGCCATAATAGCTCTTCTGTATTAATATCACTCTAAGTGTTCCCAGCCAAATGATGCCCTCATTTAAATGCAAGAGATCATAGAAAGGGTCTTAATGGTCCTGATGGTCCTGTGTAGCTTCTAGAACATTAAGAATGTCCTTGAAATGCTGGTGAAGCTCATGGAAAACCTAGCTCTCTGCCTTTGCATTGTAATACATTAGATTTGTGGACCTGGCACTGAAAGCGTCTTGGTTTGTAAAATCGAGACTTTATTCCTGCAGAGATTACTTTAAAGGAATAAGAAGGTGTGTTTGATCCTCAAATATATATTTACAATAGCTAATTTGGTTATTTTTTTCATTTTATGCTTATGTCCTGATCAAAGCAGAAACATAATATTGTTGTAAACATTGTAATGTTGAGACACTAATATTCATTTAGATCTGTAAAACAAACTGTGCTTGAGAAAGAACACAAAATGCTTATCATGAGAATAAATATCTAGCTCAGCTTCACCAAAATCCAAGTTTGGAAGCAGAAAGGTGCCTTTTAATTGATATTAATTTTTAAATTCCTCAGGACTGAAAGCAGCTGAAGACCATTTCAGTATCTAAGACAAATTAAGCAAGTCAAAGAACAGAAGACAGACCTGTGGCATTGGCCATAATCTGCTTCTAAAATTAGTATCCTATCAACTTGATATTTGGCAATGTAATGTATTTTAACGTGCTTGTGACATCTATTTCCTGTTGCTATAACCAGGGAAATTGGTAGAAGCTGGGTCTCTACTAAATGCATTGTTAGATCATGTTGCACTGTTGCCCACCTTACACTTGTGCTAAGAAAATGCTACCTGCTTATTTTCAGATTATGGGAAATGATAATGGCAGGTCATGGGAGCATGGTCGATAAGAATCCAAGAAGATGAAGGGGAAGGAATATAATGAAAAAAGCTACCTAAACAGAGAAAAACTACTGTGTCTATGAGGAATACCATCACATCTCCTTGGATACTTTCACATTCTGGCCTCCATTCAAGAACTGCTGGTTTGGTATTGGGTGAGCAAGATGGATTCTGGACACTACGTATGCGCATCCAGGACACATGCATGCATGAGTTTTCTATATCTGACTATTTTTTCTATCTAAATATTGGTTTCAGTTATAGCAAAAAAAAATTAACAACCCTGCTACTAAATTTCATTCTCCTGAAAAATCACCCTTTCTCCAATTTTATTGTTTTGCTTTAGCAAATGACTCACAAACGCTTTCTGAAATGTCATTAAAATGTGGGAGGAACCGCAAAGTTACTTTGCGTCCTAGGTCAGACAAAACCTGTTACGATATATTAAAAGATACCTCTTTTGCCATCTGCACAGCCTGACACTTCTGTGCAGCCTGATGATTCATACAGCTAATTTTTCTGCAGTGAAGTGTGTAAACAGTTGCCTTAAATTCTGTTCAATGCCTGGGCTTCTATTCCATGTGATGTTATTTCTCCATCAGATTGTCTCTGTCCTTTTTAGAGTATATAAATCACAGTTTATAAAAAAGGACAATAGAAAGACATTTTGTACAGAGGGTATTTGGTATGCATCAATAATCTTATGCAGACTAAATGCTGTATAATTCAAATTATATATTTAGTCACAGGATGTTTCTGATTCAGATAAACAGAATGCAATGTACTTACAGTGCTAAACAACGGACAGAGATTATAGACATTATTTGAGTTGCAGAGTGAGAAGGAAAGTATGTGAGATGGAAAGTGAAAAAATCATTTACATACACCAATCCTTAGCAGAGGGAACGACACAATAATTGTCTTTTCTGAAGGCTAGCTATAAAGAGTGTAATGCAAGGTAAAAGTAATTTCATTAAAGCTATAAATTGACCTGTGCTCTTTCAGTGAGGATAGGACAAGTCTGTATCACGTAAAGATACACTTTTTATGTGATAATGTCAGGTCCCATGTGCCTGTCTCTATGCAAAAGTGCTACATTGTGTGACAACAATTTGTGTGCTTTGAGTCCTATATACTACTCCTCATCTCTGTGCACTTTGAATGTAAATTTTCTTCTACCCTTAGCAATATTTTGAAATGAACCCAGGGAATTTTACTGTCTGGCTTAAGGAAGCAATAACTGTAGTCTAAAGAAACCAATGAAAACAAAGAGAAAAGTGAAAAGTTAGAAAGCAAATAATTCAGTGAATAGTTTATTTCAGCTAACATGACTGAGTTTAAGGAAAAGCCCAAACAGTTGGAATGTGAAAAAAAAAACTGTAAAAAATGATCACAGGCTTACTTTGCATTTCTTGACTTTTTTTTTTTTTTTTCCACTCCAGATGAAAAGATTTGGGAAGAAGGTATACCTTAGGCCCAGTTGGCTGACTAAGATTTGGCCCCACTGGATTCTTTGGGGCTAGGAATATAAATGGATCCTTCTATCTTGGATGATTTTCCAATTTTAATTTTAAAAAATAAAGTTGTTTCCCTGAAGAACTGAACCAAAAAAATACTTTTCCATGGATTTAATTTCCAAATATTTTCCAGTCAGTATATGTTTGACAGGTTCTTGGATACTTTTTCTCTTTTACTTTCATTTTCTTCTAGAATGTGTTGTGGTTATTGATTTCTATGCAGGTTTTTGTTTTGTTTTTGTTTTTTTTTTTTTTAACTTTCTTTCATCTCCATCCAGCAACAGCAAGAAATCACTTTCTGTTTACCTATGTCCCAGTTGATATGAAGACTGCTATAGTCTGCATTGCCTACTTCTATAAAGAGTTGAGCTATTGCAACTGTCCCAAAAATAGATTTGCTGGCCACTGAATTGCTGTATCAATTCAAAAACTGCCTTCACATACTGCTTTTGCAATCTCTAGGTGTATGTCCCATTAGTTAATCTATATCAGGCCTGGGTATATTATTACTAAACAAACCATTATCTCTGGAGACTCCGTATGTCTGCCATCTCTTTTTAATCCACTGACTATGAGGCATAGCTAACGATGTGTTTGTTATTTGTGTTGGAAAATGACAGTTTTTTCCCGAGTGTCCTTATTCCATTTATTTCAAGCTTTCTCCAGAAAGCTGCTGAAGTGTAAGACCAATTGCTTCTGCTCCAAGGCCATTTACAATGGTTTGAGGGGCCTCCAGGGCTTCGTGCATAGACTGCTGTAAATCCTCACTTTTGCAGGAATCCAGAAGTTTGCAACACTTGCCATATAAAAAAAATCTCAGAACTATGTTGAACTTTTGAGATTAGACTGATTAGATTTTCATCATGTTAAGACAGAAGTTATGAGTGGAGAAAGAAGTCAGAAGTAATAGTTTAGTTTCCTCTGTTTACACAGAGCATAGGCTTTCTTCTTATGATGGGGATTTTAGACTTGGGTGACTACCAGGCCCTTAACTTTTTCTGATCACAGGCTGTTTGGCAAATGTGCCTCTGTGTGTCTAAAATTTGTAACATAGGTCATTGCTTATTTAAATTTTACATTTGAAAGAGTCTTTACATTTGAAAGAGTCTTCTTAAACAGAGATAAGGCAATACGGAGCAGTGGCAGCATCTATACTACTCTGTAGTAGTATTGATATTGCCTACCCCATGGTGCAGCAAGCAGAGTGTCCATTGCTTACTTGGAATAGAAATAAAAGATAACATTTTTCTGAGGTATACTTTGCGTGGGTGTCTCATGGACTAAGACTTTGCAATCGCTTTACAATGGCACTTGAATGAGAGCCAAAATGAGGTGGTTCAAGTAAATTTTATTAATTTCTTATATCCAAGAGGAGATTAAGCTCTTTACTGATTTTTCATTGTAATATTTCAAGTTAATCAGAAGCTAATATAAAAGAATGTCAACCTTCACATTTGACTGATAAATAGCATTCTGCTTCACTACTCAATGGTCATCAAATTTGCCCTCATGCTGAAGATAAACTCTTCAGGTGTATTTTAATCAGGACTTTAAAAACAGTTGGCAGAGATTATCAAAGTAACATCTTCAGTTGCAACAGATGTCTTTCCGAACGACGAGTGTTCTGGAGGTCATCCTGTTTAACCTGTGGTTTTATAACATTTTTTTTGACTGAATAAGATAAGCTGTTTCTTTGAGACTGAACCGAAACCTACTGGGGGAAAACAATTGTTTTTTGATGAATTGTAATCTCTTGATTCAGTCTTTACAGGAATTATATATGGAAAAGAATAGCATAGAACTCCATGAAATTATTATGACAGCTGAAATCAAACTAGCATTACCTTTGAAAAACATTTTTTAAAAAAAAATTTTCTTTTCAGAGCTCTGTGAACATGCATAGTGAATCATAGAGTTTCATAATATTCTGTGTGTAGTCAGTGAACTATTTTAATTCAGCACATTTGACACCTTCATTCTTGTTTGCAAAGAGATTACCTCTAATTAGAGACACTTTAATTAAACAGTCTAATTAGCATTAAAGTTTTGGCAAAGATTGAAGAGTTTTTATTGTGTGCTTATTTTTGCCAAGTCACAAATGACTTTTTATTTTTCTTTCATGATCTTAAGGTTATGAAAACTCTGGAAAGCTATGGGGTTTGTATTACAGTGCAGCACAAGACAAGAACTTCAGATTTCTGAAGGTTCTATTTTTCCTCTGAACCCCAAGGTGTTTTCTCTGGAGATCGGAGCAGCTTCAGGTGCCTAAGATGAAGTGGATCACCCATGACATAATAGGTTCCCATCTGAACTTCCAGGAATTTTGGACAAATTGTACTCTCTGTGTACCTGGAAAGCCCAGCAAGCCAGAAGAAATGCTATAAGAATCACAGGTCCTCTTTCTCCTTGTTTATGGGAGATGGGGAAATTGTTCCCTGTGACATGAGGAGCCACTGTCTTGACATGCTCAGGCATCAGCAAGGAGATGCAGATCTCCTGCTTGTGGGTCTGTGCCTGGTAAAAGCCCTGGGGACGGGATCATTGTGCAAGGCCCTATGGTCAAACAAGATTTAGGCAAGGTTAAATTGACTATAGTGGCTCTAGAGTTTCACTGTGCTACAGCAGCTGGCAGGTACTTTTATGACAGGGAACCTCAGTCCACTCTGCTTAGGTGTTTCTAAATTACCCCTACTAAGTCTGAAGTTTTGTTTGCAAATCTTTGCAACCCTCTCTGTCATCAGTACTGAAAAAAGAATAAGGCAACGATCTGCCTAAACAATGCTATTCCTGATGGTAGGTGGTTATTTTATTTCCTGATTTGTGTTATTTTTCATAACAAAAAGCACCCTAAAGTATGTTCATCTGCTTTGCTTAATATTAACCACTCCTTGGAGTTTTAACTGGATGATGAGTTTGTGAATGTTCAGACCTTCATTTGCAATTGCTTTGGTACAGAAGAAAAGAAAAATTTTGTACAGGGTACTGAGCCTGCTTTACATTTGAACACCTTTTATTTAAGCGTAAACTACAAATATTTACCTTGGAGTCTTGTATAATTTTAATTAAAATACAAAGTCATGTCTTTGACCCTCTATTGAGTTCTACCTTCGAGTTACGTTAAATGAAATCTCAAAATTTTTGTGAACAGTAGTTTGTTTTGCTCTATTACTAATCTTAATAAACATACTGTGGGTTAGTCCCATTTATACTTTTCTATCTGATCTTAAAACTCATTTCGTGATCAGTTTTGGTCATGTTTCAGTACCTAGCTAATTCTGATTAGCATTACAATCCAGTGCAATAAGAGTGGTTTAATCAGAAATTGCAAATGAACCTCAACCAAATCGAGTATAATCAGCTATTTTGCTGACATTGCTTCAGCAGCAGGATTGTCAAGCACAGAATGAATTAGCTCTATGTATGAATGGCTTTAGGACATGTTTGATACTGATTTAGAGGAGAATTTGCGTAAACAGCAGTTAAAACTTAATTAAAAGTAAAAACCCTGTAGTATGCTTCTAAGGGTGAGCAATTTTGCTAAATTTAATGATGAGGATGCCTGTCCTCAACTAATCCTTTCCATATTCTCAATCTGTTATAAACTCAGCCTCTTGCATTGATTATGTAGACAGTTGTTACAGGTTCCAACCATCACAATACATTTAGAGTAAGTCTAATCACTTAGTCCATGGTTCAGCACTTCATTACTACTTTTTTTTTTTTTAATTTTAGGCTTTACAAGTTTATTATGGCATGAGACATCTTCTCCTAATTAAAAGTTACTTAGCACTGATGACCCGTTACAATAATCATATGGTTTGTGGTACTCAGGAGCCTGGCCGAGGAACAGTAGGCAGAAAATTAAATTTATTTACCGTAGCAGACTTAAAACCAAAGAAACAGAATGCTAAGCATTAAAGGAACCTATCAAACTGAAATGAAAGGCTAGTTCTAAAAACATGCAATAATGAGTCTGGGTAACAAGTTCTCAAATACTAAATTCAAAAATTTGGCTTAGGGGCGAGTATATGGAAATAATTTCCTTAGCCTTTCTCACTGTTGATCTAAAGAAAAGGGTATAAATTCCTTAGTAATATTAATGTTTTAGTCAAATTTATTAATGCATTCATCTGGATTCCTGAATTTGAGCTGCCAGAGCAAAATATCTGAAAATAAAATGCTGTTAGCTGTTAACATCTTGTGACATTTATGGCAAAATTCCCAAGGTCTTTAGTAAATCCAAGTGCAGCCTAACTATAATGAATCAAGCTTAGCTAAATATACAGGCAAGAATCCCTTTCAGAATCTTATATTCTCCATGGATTTGTCAGAGAGAAGGAAGCAGAATGCCTGCTGAGCAATAGGATACATATGTTTATATAAAACATTAATGAAAATCAGTGCAACTTGGACCAAACTCTTCCATTCAAATGTTTAAATCCTCCCATTGTACTATCATTATCATTCCAAAAATACCACCAGAAAAAGCCTGAAAATAGAATTTTGACAACATATTAATGAGATGAAAATATTTTAGAATGAGAAGGATATTTTTCCTAGAAATAAGAAATGCAGTAAATAGGTATTGTAATAGAAATTCTAAAATACAGTAATGTTCAGTGAAAAGCAGCCTTTTCCCAAAGAGAATATGGTTTAATTATTTTTATAACATAATCTATACTGAAGGTATTCAACACACAGTTAAGCAGAAAACGTTCCACCTGTGCAGGTCCATTTCAAAATTTACACAAAGCAAAAATCCAGAATTGAATTAAAGAGCTGCATTTGGATGGTATAACCAATTTATTAGGCAATTGCATAATGAAATAGAGTGGAAAAAACCCTACAACTTCCTTTTCCAGATCTACAAGCTTATAACACAAAATATTCTCCTAATTTGCCTGAATAAGAACAAAACAGGCTCTGTACAAGTATAGCAGAGGCTATTTTGACCATTTCCACTATATATAGGTACAAGTTGAACTGCACTTACTTGCACTAAGATTTTTGTCTAACTTGTAAAACTTATTGTGTGATTCTTTTAGCATTTCTTGCCTTCATTCTTATTAAGTTTGATTGTTTATGTATGTGTTCAAACACAATACCTTTTGACCTAATTAGATTCAGTATTCCGTAGGTCTTGAAAATACATTTGACAGTAGTTTAGTACCCACAATGTTTTCCATTTTAAATCAAAAAAAATAGCCTAACTTGCACATCCAGCCTTTTTGTATGTTGAAGTCTTTGTTGTTTTATTTATTCTGGCTTTGTGCTAAGATATCTTTTCCTGGAGTTTGATTCTTCAGTGCTTCTCCTCGCTTTCTCTAGGCTTTTTCTCATGGCCCATACCATGAGAGATTTTGTATTTGTATCTAGAATTTTTTTCCTGTTTTCTCAGTCTTTTTCATTGTCATTCTTCTTACAAGTTTTCTAGTGAAATGCCTACTGCCCACACCTTCATGTACTCTACAAATTCTTTTTTTTTTTAACAGGAGGCTATAGGGTTTTCTTGTCAGAAACATAAAAGAGAGTAGAAATTGTACAAATGTTGAAATGCAGTACAGAGAGAAAAGAAAGCCATTGGGTACTGATTGACTCATTCACTTAAGGTATTAAAATTTATCTAATTTTTTTTCATCTTTTTATTTCATTCTACTAGATAATGGAACTTTGGACATCATTCCTTCTTTGTTACATAATGCAGTCTAATCTCTTTAAGTTTTAAACCATTTCCTGCTACTAACAACAAGCAGATAATTTTCCTTTTTGTATCTCTAGTATTTATAGCTGAATGTTTTTATCTCAGTGTGAATCTTCCTGTCAGGCTTATTCTAAAGCAGAAAATCTGAAGAGATAGTTTGCTGCAATTGTTTAAGTCAGTAACTTTAGCCAATTTAGAAATGATTTCTTAAACACTGTTATTTACTAATTTTTTGGGAACTTAATTTTTTCTACGTGGTGGTAAATAACCTATTTGGTTTCTTAATATTTTGCTTTAATCATAGCTCAAGTATATTTTGAACCTGAATTCCAAAAATTTTACAAATATGTGTGTATGTAAATCATCAATAAGGCATCCATATGAACATGCCCTTATCCCCAAATTTTCCTGAATGCTTTTTCATCTTCTTTTTTTTTTTCTTTCTCATTCAGCTAATTGTAATTCTTATGACCATAAAAAAATATGATTTCTTTTAATCAGACGGGGGAGCTATATAAATATTGTTTTCTGATTGTTGTGTTGATTATTATAAGTTAGTTTACACAATTCTGTGAACTCTTGATAGCATCAGTTATTTGTAAAAGCATATGAAAATGGCATAGAGGCTGTTACAGGCATTGCCTTTAGGAAGAAGAGATGTCTGCCTCTGGAATGTTCAGTGTAGGAGCAGAACCTAAGAGCTCATAAGGTTTATTCTCTTCTGGAATAGGCTTACCTTGCTTTCAGTTTTATTTTGGAAGAGTTTGATTTGAATACCTGTGACATTTGCCTACAAGCTGCCAAAACTTTTCTCTGAGAGAAGTGTGAAGGACAAAAAGAAGGCTTTTCCCACTGGGATTGTGAGACAGAAAAGAATGGGATTCTCCCAGGTGTTGCTATTAGAGTTATATTCAGGGTTGCACAACCAATCCTGTTGGTGGCCAGAACCACACACGAGGGCAGAAATTGAGGAGAGCTTCTCAGAACCGCCTTAGAGTACGTTGTCATGAGTCTGTCAGCCAGACTTTGTGTTCTCTAGTGGCCATTTTCATCTTGGTTAGGTGTTAATTAAACGTCATTCCCGTATTTAAGTTGGCCAAGGGTGCTCATTGTTAGCTAGATCTGAATGATGACAATAAATAGATTTGTTTAGTAATTTGTTCAGGAAAATACTGCAAGAATTTGTAATAAAAACTACTGAGTGAAAGTTATTTGAATAGTTCTCTTGTTAACCATAATCTGGGTTTGATAATGGTAGGTGTAAGGAAAGCATCATAGTGGTGATCTGCAAAACATTTACATAAAATATGCTGCAAGTAAATTATATTGGTTTTATAATAACAGTGCAACTTATTAGATAAGACTCAGCATACCCCCATCTTACCCAGGCGTTCCCTGAATTCATACTAATATTAAAATGAAATATTTTAGGATGTCTTCAATGACAGTTCAGTGATAGTTTAAGTATTAATTTATATATGAAACCAAGTTGTTTTTTTCTTTTTCCTCCTACAAAAATTTAACATTAGCAATATGTCCACTAGTAAACAATGAATTTTATTGAATTCTGATGTATAAGAAGTTGTTAAAACTCATATGTGAAATTTGTAAGTGAAACTTTACTGTCACTGTTGTAATTTTTTATTGGAAATAATCATTAGAATTTTATGGAAAGAAAAATAGTTGTGGGTATGTTATCTACTCACATTTGTGATGAGAAGAAGTTTAAGAGTCAAGTAGAAGAGCTCTGGAATTAGAAGAGAGCTTTGAAACTTCTATAAAATTACTTGTGTCCCAGTTTCAAATAATTGCAAAAACCAGTAACTGTGTCTGCAGCAAGACATTTTATCTTCATTAGCAGTAAATCAACAAATCTAATTAAGAAGGTGTGACACAACACAAATTTGACAAGAAAATAGAGTCAGCTTTCAGTTTTACAGAATCAGCATCTTTAAACACATACACATAAAGGAAGAACAAGTAAATTATTCCATAATTGTTCTGTAAAATGCTGTTGTGATTAGGGGAAAAGATTTTTCTGAGGAGCTGGATTAGTATACAAACTGGAATTTTTATCAGAAGCACACTCACAGACATCTGAACTCCATTGTAAGATAAATAACTAAGCTTTTATGTGTTTGGTAAAATTCGTCTGGAGTTTTGCTGGTTTTCATGGTGTTCTGCAAGACTACTTACTTTATATTTTAAAGAGGGAAGAATTCTGTGAATAAAATTTCTCAGAATTGTCATCCATATGCCAGAGGAGGTGTTGAATGCTTCTTTTCTTAGGTTTAGGACATCAGACCAAACACACTGTATGATACAGCTCTCAGAATTGTAGTGATAGGGCTACGTACTACTTGAGATGCTTGCAGAGCAGTTTGGTCAAGAGTAGCTTGATTTATGATGTTTTTTTTTTTTTTCCAATCATGATAAAAGCACTTAAGGTGGTATAGCTAGATAGTGTTCTTACTAAATAATTTATAGGAAAATCTAAAAAAAAATCATGAAAGTGCTGTCATATACAAAAAATATCTTTTTCTTTTCAACCTCAGACAATGTTATCAAACATAATTATATTTTAAAATATTTGAGAATACTGGGGATTATTTGTTTATACTATGAGAAGTATATTTAAAAGTTGTCTTTGATTAATATCCTAAAGATTTATTTATGTTGTAACAAATGTGTTTAGTCATAAATATCAAAAGGGATGCTTGCAGGATATTAGTATCTAATTATAAACTAGCCATTCATGAGGAAAAATACAAATGTTTAAGTTGTTTTTTGAATTAAATCTATTGTTAATTATCCATTTTAATGTGGAGATTCTGAAATACTTTGAATTTAGTAAATAAATTCCACTGAGAAAAAAATAAAAAAAGACCAACTAATTGTCTAAATTAGATCCGTAATTTATATCATTGCAATTCTCTTGTACTGACCACTTAAATCCAGGGCAAAAGAGAAAGAGCAAATGACTTTTGGTTGTCTGATTGAATAAAAGCCCTTGGTATTAGTTTTGTTATAATCTGACTGTTCATTTATGTAGAGATCTGAGTGCAGCAATATATTTATGAATCATTTATTGAAACTAATATTTCAAATTGACCTCTTTCTTAGAGATTTTTTTTCTAAAAAGTCTCCTGACAAATAGACTCTTATGTAATTAGATAATTTATGAATATTTTAATTATCTAAAATTAGTATTTTAAAGCTCAGAACAGCGATTTGCTATTATTCTAATCAAGTAGCGAGTGACTACACTAAGACCCTAAATTTCTTGGAAGGATGGTTATTACTGCAGGAAATAGATTTATTTATAAGAAATGAGGAATCTGATAAATGCACCTGGGGTTTGGGGAGTTTTTTTGGTATTTTTTTGTTGTGGGTTTTTTTTTACATTTTCAAGGTGATAAATTTACTTCTTATTTCCATTTATCTATTGAACAGATTATGGCACCAGTTAAGCACGCACCTACATACCTTAATTTAAATTCCTGCATAATCCTAAGGAAACACCTGCTTATTTATGCTGCTGAATGTGGATTTTGCTAGCTGAAAAAAAAAATCACTGTTTAGTTTTGGGGTTTTTTTTAGGTTAATCACACATTGAATTACTTGGCCGAATGAAAGCGTAAGCTTGATGTTCTTATAGCATATGAGGGCATTGGAAACTGATAGTTCACAGTGCACCGTGAAATGCCGTGTTGTGCACAAAAGTGAACCAGAGATCCTCAGGGTTCCATGTCTGTGGTGCTTGACGTTCCCTGATGCAGAGCCACCACAGCTCAAGTCCCTTTCCTAAGTGTTTCATCAGGCTTGGAAGCAACAAAACCATCTTGCTGTTTCCCTGTTGTAATTGTTTTGTTAACAGTTTCCACGGTCTCCCCTCATACGTAGTACTTCAGCAGATGGACAAGACCTAGTGATTAACGCAAAATCCTTCTTAAGGTAAATTCATCTCTCAGTTACTTTTGACTAGAAATCAATTATGTGAAGGATCTCATCTCCATGCCATGGTCTCAGGCATCTCTCCTGAGATTTTTTTTCCCCTCATCCCAATGAAGATGCATTTGTTTTTTGCCTTTCCATTTTTCTCACTATCTACTTCCTGTACCAGTAGAAATTGCTTTATCTAACTAGGACATAATATCTTCAATTTGAGATATTTCACCTAAACATAGGTGTTTCGCCTGCATGCTAATTTTGTTCACATTTCAAGAGGACATGATAGCAGATAACTACAGAAGTTGTTGCCATTTTCAAAGCAAAGCAGTGCTGGACTTTATACCATTATGTTTCTTGGAAATCCTAGAGTATATTCCTAAAAAGAATAGAAATTTTGTGAAACTTGACGCACAATTGTACCCTTAAGGAATGAGGGTTGCTTTCCATCCCTTCAAGCAAGATATAGACAAACTTCCACAGCATATTTCCTTATTTGACTGAGCACATTTTGGATGCTGAAAGCCTACCTTCAGCAGAACTAAACTGCCAGTATAGTTCATAAAGGTAACACACGCAGCACTATTTCAGGTGATGAGGACTATAATAATTTCAATAGCCTCTTAATTAGGGATTTATTAGGAAGCTACTCAATTTATAATCTCCAAATTTACTGTCTCATATATTGTTTTGACACTGCTAATAAACATCTTTTGATTGTAAGTAATTTTGCTGCCATAAGAAATATATTGTTTAAAAAAGAGTTCACGCAACACAGAAGAATAAGATGCTTTTAAATATAGAGGTTAACAGATGTTAAAGGGTTAAAGCTTTAATAGAATTTTAAAAATCTGATTCTGAGAAACTGTCATAAATCTTGATGCTAATATAGCTTTGAATTTATCTTGCAAAAGAAAAATTTAGTTTTTTAATGCAGGTGAATTCCTTGTCTTCAAGGAAACCAAAAAATATAGTGTGTCAAAGTCTTACAGTAAAGAAAAAGTGATGGCGACAGAACAGACAAATCATATTTGTAAGGAATTCTTGCCTTTAGACTTCAACTTGTAAGAATTTTCATTACTGAATCTATCTTTCTGAATTATTGAAAAATATTTACTGAATTTCATTTAAACCTAGCCTCTGACCAAAATTATTCACTGTCTTTATTAACACCAGACTGAAAGTACTGTTTCACTGATGCTACTGATGTAATTTGTATATTTCTTCAATATGACATTCATTTTAATACAAGAATAGAAGCTTAAAACATTTAGAGAGGAAAAGGTTAGATATTTCTATGTTTTTGCGTTTATTTAAATACCATTTGCTTTTCCACCGTTTTCACTAATTTTGGATAAAGTGACCATAACAACGTTTTTGTACACCTAGCTCTACCATGTTATAAACTTCCAGAGCTTCATGCTAGGATGAGAAAATTTAACTCAACTGGTTTTAGGAAACTGTGCTGGGAGTGCATTATCCCTTTCAAGGACTGTAAATGCAACTCTTTTAGGACTCTGATACCTATTATGATATTATTGTTTAACTAGTACCATGGTGTCAAAAGGAAGAATTGTATAATCTGGGTATTACAGAAAATGGACTTTTATTCAGTTTCTGTATTTGAAATTGAGAATTTATGATTAGACGAAACTATGTCACATTGTATTCTGTCATATAAATTCTTTCACAGGAGCCACGTTTTTCTAGATGTGTATATTTTTGGGACGCAACTTCATCTTACTGAACTTTTTTTTTTCACTTCAAAAGATTATTTTCTTTCTGTAGCAGGTAGCCTGTACAGCATACGCATTTCCTCTGTAGCCTAATAGAAAGTGTGCAGTAACAGCATTATGTTTTCTTTTATTATAGTCTATCCATCTACACATTCACAATAATGTTTTGTTTGCCTTTTTTACTGCTACTGTGCTTTGTGTTGCTGGTTAAAATGATTTTCCATAATAACCTTCAAATTGTTTTCCCGATCAGCGTGCTAAATTATTGGGCCATTTGCCACACATTGTATAGCTTGTTTTCTTGCTCCAAGCCTAATTATTTTGCGTCTTTCTGTACAACAAAACGCCTTTACCATCTGCTATGCTGTTCATGTAAACAATCAAAATCTGACTTAGTTTGTACAACTCAACCTTATCCGTTCTATCTTCTAATCCTTATATCATCTGCAATCTTGAACATAATGACCTTATTTCCATGTATCTCTAGAACAGAGAGCAATAGAATCCTAAAACTAGGCTGCTACTTTTATGTTTTGTTCTTATAACTAGGAAGGACATGTCAATGTTGATTACATTTTTTTATTTATTTTACTACTTATTATTTTGTAACTAGGTTTAAAACTGTAATGCACTTATTCCTTAAACCTTAATCTGAACTATTACTCTATGGATTCAAATCCTAACAAATATGCTATGCGTATCTGAATATGTGTTTTACCTCATTTATCATTATAATACTATCATCAAAGATCCATGTAAGACAATTTTGAATGAGTCCTCCTCCTTGCTTGTGACATTCATTTTCTCTCCAATATTTTGCATCAAGAGAGTAAAGATTACAGCTTTAGTTCTTTTGCCCACGTGTGTCTTGCACATGATTGTAATAGTGTACTAATAATGTTGTTTAAAAGATCTTGATTTCATGAGTCCATGCCCAACTACACTCGCTCAGTAGGGTGTAATTTAAATACTCTATAAAATCAATCTATTTTAATGATTCTGTTTATTCTGTCATGTATGCATTGCAGACATAAGGAATATTTTTAAATATTTTTTCTCCAAACCACACAAGATGTAAATAAAAACTAGAACTTGTACTAGTCTGAAATTTCCAGGTGCCATTTCAGAATATTAAAGTAAGCAATTTAGTATAATTAATAATATAAAATATAATATGAAGCATAATATATTTATTAAATTAAAAAATATCATATTTTATATATTATATATAATACATATTATATA
>NW_009701831.1:0-26379 GCF_000703405.1 Apaloderma vittatum
ATCTCTAGAGGTCCCTTCCAACCCCTAACCTATGATTCTATGATGTAAATGATTTTCTTCCTGATGTCCTGTCTCTTTGATGAAGTGTACTGCTTTCTTAACACAATACATGATATAGCAGTTAGAGAAAATACTCTTTAATGTCTGTCTCTAGGTGTGATGTCCGAGGCTCTGGCAAGGGAGAGCCTCGCAGGCCAACAGGAGGACTGTGAGGGTGGCTCGAGGAGAAGGAACTGGGGGCTTCTGGTCCCGGCTGGTGTTGGTGGAGTCCTGGTGGCACTCTATGTTGTGGTCACCCCTTTTGTCACCCCGGCTCTGAGGAAAGTGTGCCTGCCCTTTGTTCCTGCGACTTCCACTCAGATCCAGAATGTGCTGAAAATGCTAGAAAACAGAAGTGGCTCCCTCGTTGACATTGGTAGCGGGGATGGCCGTATTGTAAGTTCCTTTTGTATCGCCTTTCGGAAAAGTGCCAAATGCTCTAGTTGTGCCTGCTGTTATGTTGTTGTGTTTATGAATGTCTTGTCTTTGGCGTCCAGTGTTTTTACTTGAGTCTTATAAAACAGCTCAAAGTTGAGAAAGCTTTATGTGCAGTTTAGGTGAGTAACCAGCATTTTTTGCTCCAGTTTTACCTGCAGCTTGACCAGGTAGTGTACAGAATGGTAGCTGCTTCTTGTTGCCTGAAGGCAATTGCACTCATTCACATGAAAAGGTGCAATCGATATATTGGTGTTATGATTGCCAAAGAGCAATGATTCCACCTAGGTTTTCAAGCTGCAGCACATGGGGCTATGAGATTACATAGCACTGTGCTTTTGGAGCTGCAGCTTTGTGCTTGTATAAAGGCGATAACAGAATGAGTAGTGATGGATTACAAAAAGGAAAATGCTGTAATTGTTAGAACTCTAGTCTTCACACCTTTTTGCAGAGCTGGCTGCCTCACTTCAAAGTCAATGTGATGAAACTACAATAATTACCAAGAGAAATGGTAACAATCACCAAGTGATACTGTGCTTCCAGGACATTGTCTAAACCCAGTTTGTGAAATATGGTGGTGAGGATATAGTGCAGAATGTGTGGGTGTGTTTGTAGCTGTGAGGTTTTGTGTACCACTTCGTAACAATCTGTTTCAAGTCAAGTTTAGCAACAGGATGGCGTGCTAGGTGGGTTTTTGATGATAGCCATTTAAGTTCTTGAATTCTATCTTTGTCCATATTTCATGTGAACGAGTCAGCATTTGTCTGCACTAAAAATTCGATCTGGAAATCCGTATCTGTGAAGGTGGCTTAGAAGAAATTGTGCCTGAGTAGGAAATGGAGAAAAGCATGTAGGCATGAGAGAACTGCGGTTTTTGATGCCCTCTCTGCTCAGCATTCTGGCTGCTGGCTTTCATCTGAGACATCTAATGTGACTGCATGTTTAAGTCTAATTTTATATGTATGTGTATGTATATATATATATATGCATGTAAATGGAGACTGAAGACTGTTTGGGGAGCCAGGTACCTAAAATGGAATGCTTGGTGTTGCTTTAATGCATCTGTTCTGAAAAAAGTTGAGCTTCTGTTCAGATGACTTGAAGTATTTAGCACTTGCACAGGCGTAATTGGTGGATAAATATGGTCATATTTTTATTTCCAAGCATGGTAAAATCATCAGATTCTTCTAGTATGTTTGCAAATATGTGCGTATGATGGAAGATGTATTATTTTAATACTGTGAAATACACTTTCCAGGTAATGCTGTTTGAGAAATTATATTAAGAAATGTGCACTTCTTCCTGAAATCTACAGTTCATGAGGCTTTTGCTGATTAAAACTTTTCAGTACTTGTCGGTAATCTTTTAGATTATGACTTAAGCCATAATTCTAGAACCTCGTCCCTTTTCGTATGTCCCATATTTTTCTTTTTCTAAAAAAATATTTATAGGCTTTGGTCTGGTTTGAAGACACTTGCAATACAGTTTAACAACTGTAAATTCTAGGGTCTAATTTAATGTCTTTGAAAATTTATTTGTTGTCTGTATTACTTTTTGGCTTTTAAAATTAGGTATGAAGCTTAGCATTGGATGAAAGTTATACTGTGGAATTTGTGTGGCTTTTTCAGGTTTTTTTTTTAGCCTACGTTTAGATTTCTGGACCTACATATTTATTTTTTTTAAATATAGATCAACAGATTACTTACCAATAGAAAGAGTATGACATGATTCAGGAGTCTCACAAGTGCCCATCACTGCTTTTCAAATAAGTTCTCTAAGTTTTGACTGTTTCTACTTGTGTGTTTCACTGTTCTCTCCACAGTCAATTTTGGTCCTCTAATTCAAAGGTAGTGTCATGAATATGTTAAATTAAACTTTTATGTAAATCGTAGGCTTATTACAAGCTTACAGCTTTGCTCTGTCAATGTCTAAGTGGTTCATTTTGTTCATCTGAATATATCTATTAATTTCAGTGGGACTAGTCATAGCAGTAAAATGTAGTTTGAGTTTGACTAAAATGTTGAGGATTAAAACCTGAGTGATTTACAGAAGTGCATTCCTCTATTTATATTGTAATTAAAACTGTGTGCTCCTGTTTAGATGAATACACTTACTCTGTTTCTAAGTGAAGATTTACTTTTCTTCCTTGTAGGTGATCGCAGCTGCAAAACGGGGATTCAGAGCTGTTGGATATGAATTAAATCCCTGGCTGGTCTGGTACTCCAGGTACTGTGCCTGGAGAGATGGGGTACATCAGAACACCAAGTTTTATATTTCAGATTTATGGAAGGTAGGTGGTTAGGTATGTAAGAATGAATCTGGGGTGTCTTGAGAGATTTCCATGATTTGGAAATACTTTCTTGAAAGAACCAGAATGCTGACTGGCTACAGGCCAGGCTTTGAGGAAAGTGCTTGAGCCCGTTGACTTGGGGCATGATACACTGCTTTGCTAGTTTTGTGCTGTCCTCTTCCAGGACAGGACACTTGAGAGCTCTGTGTCATGCTGGTGCCTAATGAGCGGTGCAAGGTGCTGTCCTGTCAGCCTTCACCAAGCGCTGGTTCTGCAGACTTCCTTAGAAGACTGAATTGCCTGATGCACAAAACCACAATCTCAGTTGACACTTCACACGTGTTCTTTTCCAGCTGTGCTACGTTACCTGATTTTTTAGCTTACATACGCCTGGCTGAGATTTTTTTCCCACAATTTGCAGTTGTTTGAGCCACAATTGCTTCTTTAATGAGGTGCGCTTTCTGGGGTTGTGTTATTGCGGACCTTTATCCTGCTATTTTTTTCAAAATTGTGGGATTTTTTTGGCTTTTTTTGGTGGTTGTTGTTGGTTGGGCTTGTTTTAAGACTGGCATTTTGTAATGGGTAAAGTAGATACCAGGAATTTTGGGAAGAGGTGTGAATATAATGTTTTTATCTTAGTTCAGAGACAAGTGTAGGAAAACTTCGTGGCACTGACTGAAAGATTCCAGGCATTGGATTGCATGGCTAGCTATAATGTTTAACAGAAGTGCGGGCAAACTTTAAAACATGCATCATTTTAAGCTGTACAACAGTTGTGGGAAAAATGTAGCCATGAGTGAAACAATGTAGGTATTTTCCAAATGAATACTACTTGTGCTATTAGAATTGGTGCCATATTCTTGGACAGGCAGTACAAGTTTTTTGATGTTCAGCAATATAAAATCGTCTTTATGTGGAAATTTGTGTGATGAAAAGGTGATAGGGGATCTCCTTTCTTATTTTTGGTCTAAATCTCTGTTGCAAGGAGTGCAGCTAGAGGAACTGGGGAAATAAATGGTGAGAACTTGTACAAATATGAATGCTATTTTCATTAAGACTCGTGTTCAAATTTTATTTTAGGTGTCTTTTTCCCACTATACGAATGTTGTTGTCTTTGGGGTACCTCAAATGGTAAGCTTACTCTTTTTGTAATGTTTAATAATTTTAATACCAAGGCATTCTGTGTTAGTATATTCATCTGCAAAATGAGTCCATGTGCAGAAAGCCAAAGATAGTTAATATTAATGTTAATAGTAATACTTCAGTGTTGCTTATTAACGTCCATGATGAAAGCTGTTAAAACTTGTCATAGTATGCAGACTGAGCTCTGAAAATATTTTTTTTGAGAAGCATTTTCTGTCTTGTTAGTTCAGAACCAAAATGAAAACTACTGTGCTCAAGTTTTTTGAGGGGAAGGTGCTAGATTGCTTCTTGAAAATTTCAGGTTTTCGTACTGAAAAAACAAGGAGTTTGTAGGAAGAAAACAAAGTGGGAAATGGGCTACAGCTGATCTTTGTGAACCTTGTTAGAGCACTGAACTTTGTTTATGCTCACCTCAAATAGGCCAGCAACTGGTACATTGAAATAATCCCTTGCCCATGTTACTGCGAGGGTTTAGTAGGGGAGACAACTTGTACTAGAAAAGAAAAAAAATCTTACACATTTAAATATTCTTGGTATTTTGATTTATTATTAGAATCTTATACATACGTTGAATGTATATGGAGGAGTGAAGCAGAAATGTGCTATAAATGCTTCTGTATTGCTGCTGCTTCTGCTAAGACAGATGCGGGACGAAATGAGTGAAGAGCTTTGTAATGCTATGCCCTGCAACATACACTGGTAATATTTCTGTAGAATGCATCTGAAGATGCAGCAAGGAGCATAATAAAGCTTCCGTATTCTCTGCTTTTTTCTTTAACAGTATCGGAATTAAATACCTACTTCAGATTCAGAGCTTTGTGATGCTATGCCCTGCAACATACACATACACATATTACTTCTGTAGAATGCATCTGAAGATGCAACAAGGAACATAATAAAGCTTCCGTATTCTCTGCTTTTTTCTTTAACAGTATCGGAATTAAATACCTACTTCAGATTCAGTTTTTAACTCATATTGGAAACCGAAGTGAAAATGCATTATTTCCCCTCTCCTACTTTTGTAGGTGGTGTATTAGTGAGAACTATAATGCTACTTTTGCTACAGATGTTGCCATGTTTGGATGTTAGGTGCTGTGTAGCTTGAGTTCCAGGAGAGGGCAGTATAAATATTTGAATTTGTAGTCAGTAATTCTGCAATTGCACTGAAGGGAAAAGTGCAGGTGAAGAAAGATGTTTCAGTAAACTAGAAATAAACAAATGCCCTGGGAAAATGTGAGTAAACCTAGCAGAAATACTGTCTTAACTTTAAATGGGATAGTATGAAGTAGGATGAATTAGTAACAGCTGTGATAAAAAGAGTAGCTATAAGGCTCAGAAGAACTTCAGTAAATTCAGTAAATACTAAGCTAAATTCTTCCCATAAAAATACTGACATAAATGTAACAGAACCAAACACATGAACTACTGGTTTCCAGAGTATTGGTTTGCTCGTGATCCCCTTTAAATTTATTTTGGAAGCTGTGAATGCTTCAGCTCACGAATGACTAAATTCATCTTCTAGGAGCTTCAATGCATTTTCTCTTTTTTACTGAGGGCAGTAGATCTCTTTAGCTTTTTAAATAATACTAGTCTGATTTACTGCTGTCACACAGTGCTTTTATTTCATATCCAAGATTAGCTTACAGAACTTGGATTTATTGATCTTCAGGGAAAACTGAGATATCTCTGTTCCTGCAAGCATCTGGGGGAAGGTGTGTTTATCTGTGAGTCATTGCAGAAAGACTTTTACTTGTTCAGGGTGGGATGACAGAATTCTTACCAGGTGTTCATGTTCACAGCTTCTGTGTATTTTAACTGATTATATACTGTACAAAAGGTTTAATGAATGGTGTATCTGTGTAGACATACAAAAAACCCCAGCCTTGGCTTGATATAAAATACAGTATGGTTGTAACACCTGATGTTACTGAGAGATTTAGCTTAAAAATTGATCTGACCGTTTAGTTCAAAGATACAATTATTTTTGGCTGAACTATTAAAAGTTTTGTGATTTTGGCTAATACGAGATATCCCTAGGGTTTGTAATTACTCATTAAAAATTAGGCTGTGTCTATATTTGTAATGCTTATAGCAACTTAGTCTTTCCTTTTCTGGTGTCTCAGCTCAGTGTGAGATGTCAAAGTTGGCTTATTTTTCTAGTTTGTTTCTGGTACTGTAGTCAAAATATTTAAAAGCATTTGCCGTATGCATGAAATCAGAGCGTAGAATGCTTAAAAATGTTTATAGGTAACTGATATATTAGACCTATGACTATATTTTTCCTAAAATATTCCATTGTAAGCTTAAATGTAGCTGTAATAGGATGCTACATCAAAGGCACACCCAGTATCTGTGTGACAGTGGAAGTTGTCTGCAGCATTTGAGTATACATTTTCTTCAGTCATTCTTGCTTTCTAATAATGTCCTGATGTGTTGGGTTGTGGTTTTTTTTGTGAATCTTATATTTTGTCCTTGGTGACTTGAACTGAGCTGTATTTGTGAATAATTACTGTCCTTTTAACCTTTAAATATCTAAATGTCATGATATCAAAGTAAATAGTTTTTTTACATGTAATACACATAACTGGTGGAGTTTGCTGTTATAATTATTCCCTGAGATAGATACAAGATGTAAGAATAAGAAGAATTCCAAATGGATGCACACTTATATGCTTAAGTGTAACACCATCCTTTCCAAAGGACAAAAATGGCTGAATCTATCAAGTTGTTGTTTTGTTTTGTTGTTGTTGTTGGTTTTGTTTTTTTACCCTGAACATAATCGCTATCTGATAGGAAAGAAATTTCTTTGAAGTCTAGATGTGTTAATTCATTTCTCACTTAATCCATAGCAGAATTTGCAAAGTACTTAAATTTAAGGTAGAGTATATGACTGGGCAGAGTGTTGCTCTGTCCTGGAAAAGTCCTGAAATTTTCCTTGACTTGGAGCTGTTCAGCCTGGAGAAGAGAAGGCTCCAGGGAGACCTTACTGCATCCTTCCAATACTTAAAGGGGGCTTATAAGAAAGATGGGGACAAAATTTTTAGCAGGGCCTGTTGTGATACGATAAGGGGCAATGGCTTTAAACCAGAAAAGGGTAGATTCAGACTGGATACAGTTGCAAGAAAAAATGCCTTTTGGGATTTCATGGTGTTCTGTATTAGTTTGTCATAAAAGGTGATCTAACCATCATCTGAGTCAAGAGTATTGGCAAATATCATGTGCCTAAAATAATAACAAAAAACCCAATTCTGATCTTCCATGTCTTTATTGAACACATTCAAAATGCTAGTGGAAAAACTAAGTGAATCCTTGGAATCAATAACTGGTTGACCAGCCCCTGGCAGCAGTAACCTCAGCCAGGCACTTGAGTAGCTGTGAATGAGAGCTGCACATCGTTCAGGAGGGATTTTAGCCCGTTCTTCCCGACAGAACGGCTTTAGCTCCGTCATATTCTTTGGACATCTCATGTGTATGCCTCTCTTCAAGTTATTACAGAGCATCTCTATCAGTGGAGGTCTGGGCTCTGACTTGGCCACTCCAAAAGGCAGATTTTGTTTTTCTGAAGCCATTCTGTGGTGGACTTGCTCCAGTGTTTTGGGTCATTGTCCTGTTGCATCACTCAACGTCTACAGAGTTTCAGCAGATGTGCACATTAACCTAAAGAAATTTTGATACACTTGGGAATTCATCTTCCCCTCCAAGCTGGGACTTGCAAGCTGGCCAGTGATTGCAAGCTTCCCCTCAATGAATGCAAGCTGATGCAGCAAAGCAGGCCCAAATCATGATGTTTCCTCCACCGTACTTTATGGTTGGGATGATGTTTTCATGATGATATGCAGTGCCCTTTTTACTCCAGATGTAGTGCTGCGTGTTCTTTCCAAATAGTTCAGTCTTCATCAGTACACGAAACATTTTGCCAGTACCACTGTGGAGTGTCCATGTGCTCTTTTGCTAACTTCAGGCATGTAGCAATATTCTTTGTAGTAAGCAGCGGCTTCCTTTGTGGTGTCCTGCCATAGACACCCTGCTTGTGCAATGTTTTACGTACTGTAGACTCATGAACACAGATGTCAGCTGGTTCCAAGGATGCCTTTAACTCTTTGGCTGTCACTCGGGGTTGTTTCTTTACTTAATTGATGAGTCTTCGTTGTGCTCTTGGGGTCATTTTGACTGGGTGCCCACTTCTTGGTAGAGTAGCCACAGTCCCAAAGTGTCTCTATTTGTAGACTGTCTAACTGTAGACTGATGATTTTCTAAGGTCTTTGAAATTACTTTGTAACCCTTTCCAGCTTTATGTAAAACAACAATTCTTGATCGTAGGTCCTCTGAAAGATCTTTTTGGTGAGGCATGGCTCGCGTAAGCATACGTCTTGTGTGGAGGAAACTCAGAAAGTTTTAGTGGTTTTTATCAGTCAACGTGGCTGTAGTACACACCTCCAAACTCATTTAATTGACAAGACTCCAGGTAAACCTGACTCTGATTGGCTTTTCTGAGGTCTACTCAAGGATTCACTTACTTTTTCCACTAGTGTGTTCAATCAAGACATGGAGGATCAGAATTGTTTACGTGTTATTATTTTAGGCACATTCTATTTGTCAATACTCTTGACTTAAATGATGGTTAGATCACATTTTATGACAGAAACATGGCAGAACCTGGCAGAAACATGGCAGAACACTGTGAAATTCCAAAAGGTTCACACACTTTTTCTTGCAACTGTATAAGGAAGATTTTTTTTTACAATAGTGAAACAGGTGGTCCAGAGAGGTGCTAGAATCCTTATCCCTGGAAATATTCAAGGTCAATTTGGATGGGGCTCTCAGCAACCTGATGTAGCTGAAGCTGTCCCTTCAAACTGCAAGGGGTTTGCACTGGATGACCTTTAAAGGTCCCCCCCAACCCAAACTGTTCTGTGATTCTGTGTGCTGTTCAATACCGTACTGCTCTAAGAGCTTGCATATGGTAATGGGCTGGAGCCAACAAAGCTCAATTTCAATAATAATTACTGTACCAGTACTTTACCTCAGAGTGACAGCAGAATCTTTTATTTCGGTTGTTGGGTCTGTGATATTTTGAGTCTAACTCTAGGGATTAGACTGGGAATTATCCTCTGAGTATAATGTGACTTGGGTGTCATAAATAGTGTCAATTCAGGGGGCTGAACTTTCATTGTCTGAGAGAAGAATCCCCCTGAAGAGAGTAATGAATTGGAACATGCAGTCTTTTCTTAGTTCATGTTGGAGTTTTTTGTTTGGTTTTTTTTTTTTTTTTAAATGTAAGGGATTATCTACCATTTTTCATTGAATTTTTAGAACTTAGAGTAACAATTTTATTGCTCTTGCCAATCAGGGCACAATAACCGTTTTCTAGTGTTAGATATTCTTTTATCAGTGCTTCAAAGCCAAAATGTATATCACAAATACTTTTTTTTTTTCCCAAAAATTCCTCAAACCGTGGACTTCTCTTGAAGACTTGAAGTAGATTCTAAAGAGAATGCTTCTTTTCTTTACTGCTTCTGAAAGCTTTTTATTGTTGCTCAACAGATGCCACAGTTGGAGAAGAAGCTGGAAGAAGAACTTAAATGCAATGCCAGAATCATTGCCTGTCGTTTTCCTTTCCCTTGCTGGATCCCGAATCATACTACTGGAGAGGGAATAGACACTGTGTGGGCCTATGATCTGAAACATTCTGGGGAATACAAAACAAAAAGCTTGGAAATTACGCCAGAGACAGAATCCTAAACACATAATCTTGTGTGAAACTTTGGCTTTGACTTCACCTGTTAAAAGCTAAGATTAAGGACATGGAGATAAATATTCATGAAAGTGACTGAAGTATGCTGGTTGTCTGAAAGCACATAAAGGTTAGTAAAAGCCATAGTTAAATGGCTTAGTGTAGTTAGTAAAAATTATGGAAAAGTTTCATAGAAGTGGAAAATTTTACTATGGAAAATGGGATAAAACATGGCGCACTACTGTTAATGGCAATATATGTGTAAGTTAAAATGCTCAAACTGGTGAACTTAATCTGTGCTTTCTTTCTAAGCTGACATAGCATTTGTTACTGATGTTGGAAGTGGTGTACAAGTGGCTTCTCAAATGAGCCAGGGTTCCCAAATGTCTTCATTTTGTATGCCAAGTAGGCACAGTTCTGCATACATGAGACTGATGCGGGTTGATCATTATGGTGATATGAGTTTTTACACCTCAGCCTGGAATGTGTCTTTTTTAAAGCTGAAGATGATACAACAAACAAATAAAAATGCTTATTCCTTAACACAGGTCTAGCCCTTGATTATATTAATGTATTTTTTTAACTTGCTATATGAAGACAAAAATGCGGAAATGTACTCCTAAGGAACACTTACTGGTATAAGCCTCTGCAAATGACCATTATTTTTCCTAACCTCTCTGATTTAGGAAAGGTTTCAAAAGTCACCTGCTTGGCAGTGAAGTGTCACCCTTTTTGTGTTAAAACTTTGCATAAGGTATGGGTGAGAGTTGTTTATCTTGAGTGTGTCATGAAGACTGACTGTGATTCCAGAGCTAACTGCTCAGGCAAGCTTGCTTAAATCTGATCACACCTCATTTAATTTACAGTGAGATGGGAAGGGAGGTTTTCAGTCAGGCTTCTCTCCTCTGCTTTTCAATGCCATCTGATGAGATCTCAGAAACTCATGGTATTGCTCCATGGCTTTTTCTTGGAAGTGAAGATCTCCCTGTCTGCTTGCTGATATGGGCTTGTGGTGGGGTACTGTCACTGCTGTGACATTTTCCTTTTCTAACTTGTTACAGCACTTTCCTATCTTGTCACAGCCTCGTTGCTTGGTCTTTCTTTTGATTCCCAGGTAAAGTTCTGCTGTTTTCACCCATTAACAAGGTTCATAATTAAGCTTCCCCCAGCCACACTTGACATAAAACTCTTGAGTAGTGACTACGTAAGTTTGTCACACCTTTGCACATGGTACCCATAGAATGAAGCTGAACCAGGCCAGGGAATTGTCACCTGACTTCTAGGCAGTTGTTACCACAATGAAAATAACTTGGGCCAAGAGAAGTGCTGAGATCCTACAATTTCAGGTAAATACAAAGACTATGATGTTTTATTAGGCATTGGGAAAGCGTGTTTGCAGGATTATAGTATCTGACATGAAGAGAAGTTAGGTGTTATTTGGGATGTGTAGTCCACAGTTACACCTCTACCCAGACTTATTTTTTTTGGGAGGGGAGGAGGAAGGAGAATTTAAAATGCAAATATACCCTGAAGGCTTCAGATGGAGCAGTGAAATGGTTTTGTCCTGATAATGTGTACAAAGCAAGTGAAAAAAGCAACAAATGTGTCCAGTATGGAGCCTGCAAAGGAGCAATGGTTTCAGCTTTGCTTGGCAAGGCACAGCTGTAAGTGTGGAGACTGTTTATATTGAACACTGATTTCTGGTAAATCAGTGTTACAGCTTTTCACTGCAGTGTAACATAATGCAAACTGTAAAACTACACTAAACTTTCTACCATGATTTAAGTGCTACAGTTATTATGCAGAGCTACATATCCTTGTCTAAAATGACTGAATTTACTTTAATATCCTAAGGACTTAACACTGAAACCTCAAGACAAAAGAAAATCCAAAATTACTTCTATTGACAGAAGACCATACAGAGGGAAAATTAGCTACTTTAGTCTTTCCCCTAATGATTATAGAGGAGAAGAGTAGGTAAGAGATTTTGATCAAGTGAATTGTGTTTCATCTGCACTGCAGTGCTTTGACCCAAGTTTCTACTGTCTGCTTGCAGGGAATGAAAAAGATATTTACTTTTCTGCAATCTGTCTGTTGCATTATCTTTTACCTGTTAAAAGGTAAAACTGAATTTCTCAGTTTGGCCTGTGGTAAAGGCTTTGGGGTGTGTATTTTGCGGTTACCTCCTCTTGTTCCAGAAATACCTGTTTGGGAGGGCAAGGTAGAATTAATGATGTGATGGCCTGAGCTTTAGGAGTGCTGAGTGTGGACCTCAAGGCAAGGAGAGATTTATGAATGGTTTTAAAGTCAAGCAGAGGACTGCTTGTTGCTCGGCCATTTACTTTTTGGGCCCTACACTGAGATAGGCAGTGGTCTGAAGGTTTGGAATTCCTTATTACATAAGGAAATGTGCAGTATTGCCTTTTCTCATGACTGAAATGTGAAATGGAAAATTGCCCTAATTTACACAGGGAGACTGAGAAAGCATTTTCTTGTCATGTTGTCCTTGATTTCTCTATCATTTGTTCTGTTGCAAGATCAAATACTTAACTGTGATTTCACTTACCAGTGTATATGTTATTATGTCAATAGCTTTCTGTCATAGTTTAACCCCAGCCGGCAACTAGGCATCACAGCCACTTGCTCACTCCTTCCCGCAGTGGGATGTGGGAGAGAATTGTAAGGGTAGAAGTGAGAAAACTCGTGGGTTGAGATCCAAGGCAGTTTAATAGGTGAAGCAAAACCAGCATACACAAGCAAAGCAAAACAAGGAATTCATTCACCACTTCGCATGAGCAGGCAGGTGCTCAGCCATCTCCAGGAGAGCAGGGCTCCATCACATGTAACAGTGACTTGGGAAGACAAATGCCCTGACTCTGAATGTCCCCTCTTTTTCCCCAGCTTTATATGCTGAGCATGATGTCATATGATCCCTTGGGTCAGTTGGGGTCAGCTGTCCTGGCTGTCCCCACTCCCGATTTCCTGTGTACCCCCAGCCCACTTGTGGGTGGGATGGGGAGAGGAGCAGAAAAGCCTTTGACGCTGTGTGTGAGCCCTACTCAGCAGTAATGAAGACGTCCCTGCATCACCAACACTGTTTCCAGTACAAATCCAAACCATAGCCCCATACCTGCTACTCTGGAGTAGCTACCCAGCCAAAACCAGCACAAGTTCCAACTGCTAGGATAATATATTACAGTTTTGTAGATATGCTGCTTCTGAGTACAAATTTCTCTTTTCTGAAAACCTGGAAAGCCTTAGAGAACTGCCCTAATTAAATTATAAGGTAGATCTGAAACTAAAAGAAGGAAACCTTCAAGCTACACATGCCGTTCAATACCTAGGTAATCCAGATACACAGAAAAAACCATCGTTTATCTTGGTTTATGTCTTCTAGTAGAACGATTTGCCTTTTGGGAGTTATTTGTTTTATTCCTTCCTTGCCCTGTCAGATCTTAGCAAAAAAGTTGGTACATTGCTGAATGAGTAATGCTTTCCTGAAATATTGTAGAATTCGATCTGCTTGAAAATAATGCAGGTCAGAGTTCTTGAGAAGCCAGACTTTCAGGTTTTCTCTCTATCCCTTTCTCCGTCCCTTTCTCCCTCCTTTTTGCATTTGTCGTGGGTTAGGGCTGGGCTGGCCTCTTACACAGACAGATGCTCTCTAACCCCCTCTTCCCCCCCAAAATGGGAAGGAAAAGGGAATGAAGCAGAGAGACTTTCGGGTTAGAGAAGAAGAAAAAGAAACTACAACAGCTTTAATGAAACAATAATAGAAAATAATGGTGGAATGGTAAAAGTAAAGAACTATATACAACTGTAGATAATAGCCCGATATCAAACCCGACTCCCTCCCCCGATACAATCACCACTGATGCTGCAGAGCAGGAGGCACTGGGGAAGCCCCAGGCTGAGCGGTGGTGGCAGGGGCAGCCTTTTAGAAGAGACTAAAACTGAAAAGTAAAAGTCACTAAATAGGACTGGGTTTTAGCTCAAACCCAGGACATCATTGATACACATGTCCCCACAGGCTTTGTGATTTAAGATCAGTTGTACTAATGCAGCATCTGAGTGCTACAATTGTAATTCTGTAGTTTTCTGTTTTTCATAAATTGCCTTACTCTGGAGAAGGGGAGGGGTATGGCTACAAGAGAGCCATCTGATATTGCAGGTTGCTCAGTATACTGCACAGTCACTGCAGCTTCACAGCCATGTCAGCCAAGCTTGTCCAGATTTGGTTATGAAATATGCACATATTTTGTGAGCTTTATTCATTTCTGTTGTACTGGGTGCATTGAAGTTCTTGATTTATCCTCTGATCTGATTATATGCTGCCACTTAATCTAACGTTGCTCAAAGGAAGTTAATCCTCTGTCTCTGAGCAGTTGTTTTTTTCTGACTCGTGGGTTGTAGCCCAGTAAGAAGGTACAGAACCAAGTTTAAAATAAAGTACCACATTTCACAAGCCAGTTGAATGAGTGTGGTCTGTGGGAAACAAAAAAGTTCCAAAGACCAGGTTTTGGGAAAGTCTTTCCCTTTTAATGAAGGACAAAGCTCAGGAGCTGGCAGAGATCTTCCGAATTCTGCATAAATTTAAGAACAACTTAAGCTTTGCATTTCTTGTGTGTAGTCTTTAAAAATTTGTACTGCCAAAATGCTGTTCTAAGATCTACAGGGGAAGTAAGCAGAGGTAGCATTTTATTTTTTATCTTCTGAGCTACGGGAGAGGAGGAAGGGGATCTTGTGGCCTAAGGATGGCGGTTTGAACTATTCCAAAAACGTTTTGACAGACTTGTACATCAGCTGTGTGTGTTTCTTGGTGGATAGGAGCATCTATGCCAAGAATGGGCTGTGATGAGCATTCACTCAGAAATGGGTTCATGTCTGATGCCATTACATTTGAATGAGCAATAATTATTGATAGATCACCTCAGTCTTCTGTAGCTTCACTTTTTATGGTGGTTTGCAAATACAGAAGCATTTGTTTGAGGAAGGACATGAATCCTTCAAACTCGTGGTCAAAGAGGGCAGCCTAACATCAAATTTAATGCCAGTAAATTCTGCTTTGAGTGAGTTATTTTTCTTTTATGTTTTCTAAGTTTGCAGTTCTCTACTTTTCCAAAGTAGCCCAAACTCGGTTTTCAGAAGTAACATGTTTCTTCTAGAAGACTTCTTGATAAGACAGTTTGACATCTACGTTTAACTTAAAAATTGCCTGTGAGGGACATAGCTGCAGAATTAGTATTCCCAGTATTTTTCTTTGCATGATAATCTTTCTATTCATTCTTGTATGGTTTACTGAGGAATACTTATACATGAATAGTCACCATTTTTCCCCCTTTCTTCTTTTTCTGAATTCTTCCTCTTATTTCAATATTTGCTTCTATTTTTCATATTGTCTTTATAAAATTTGACTGTTTGACTTAATAAATTCATCAAAACTTCTAATCTTCTAATTTTTTTTAGTAAACTGTTGTGTTTTCTTTCAGCAGCTTTGCAGAAAGACTAAATATGTTGAGAAACGTCCATTTTCTTTCCAAAATTTTAACATGTATTTAACTAACCTTCTTGATTTATTTAGCTGTCTCTATGCTGACATAGCGGGACTTTTGTTTCCAGTAAATGAAGGAAAAACATCCACCCATATGGTATTTAGACTGAAAAATACCCTTTCTCTACAACAATTCTGACTATTTAGTAGCTTTAAGTACATAATTTCACATTTTTATTATATTTCATCACTTGGCAAATGAATACAAGCCTTTTATCCATTCACTAGTTCTTTGGATTTGGGTTATTTGTTCAGGTGGTACTTTTGCCGGTTTCTTTTTTTTAGTTGGGGTTTCTATTAGAGGCTCTGGTTGAAATGTCAGGCTGATGTTTTTCCATGCCAATTGCTGTGTAGTCCTTGAAGATCTCTGTAATATAATCCAGTGAACTGCTAGCGTTGGTAAAAATTAAGTAAAACCTGCTTACCAGAAAATGTGCAGGGATATTTTTCAGCTTACTCTATATATTGTGGCTTTAAAAAATAAAATAGGTTTTTGAAGACCCATATAAAGCCTGTGGCATCAAGTTTTGAGGTGAGCAGAGGTCTTTCCAAGGTCAGAAACAGTAAATTAATGGATTTCAACCTGAAGTTTGTGGGTATCTTCTGAGGAATCCACAAAAAGTAATTTAAAAATGAGATCTACTATTAGTAGGGTTATATTTGCTAATCGTGGTTATGTCCTTCCATTGCAAAATTTTAATGTGTCTGAAATAATCATTTGAGAATCTCTGAACTAAAAATACAGGTTTACGTAAGGCATAAGCTAAATGGCAATAAGTTTATCACAGTGAGATGTTAATTTCTCCTTTCTGCTGTTGCTTGCATGGACTGTTGAGCCTGGAACCTCTGCAGTATACAAATAGATGAATCTCTGTGTCTCTTCTGGTAAGTATGTAACTTCATATTTTGCTGTGTGAGAGCGACTGCATAGTTTCACACTCTAATAATTATGAGGGTTTAGTTAATTATGATGTGGTTTAAGGGTCTAATTTCTTTTTATTTCTTTCTCTTTTTAGGAACTGCATAAATGTGAAATTTACGTTTTCAAAACATCTGGTCAGGTGCAACTGAAGCCTGTCTAGAAAGCCTATGGAGACTTTGAAACTTCTTACTGCTATAATGTCTGCAGCTGTCTGTGCCAGAGCTATGGTTCAGATGAGCAGAAACATGCTGAGCTCTTGCATAAGCTCTCTTGATCCTTGACTGAAAATGGAAGTGTCAGGAGAGGACACCACCAAGGTCGCGGATTCAATCCCCATTCGGTCCCCATGTGTTGCCTGATCTAGTTGAGAGGCGTCCCTGGCCATGACAGGGAGGTTGGATTAAATGATCTCTAAGGTCCCTTCCAGCCTAGGCTATTCCATGATTCTATGACACAAAATGAATGATAAAAACTTGAGGATCAGTGTAAGTTCTAGGAGAGAAAAATGTGAATGGTGTGGGATACAGCTAAAATCTAAGAGTCCTTCTCTGTCACTTTTACTCTAGCTCCTAAGGTTTGACGTTGGTGTTTTGGTTTGGTTTTGTTTTTTCCACCCCTAAGATTATGTGGCTCTTCTTGAAAATATACTTCTTTCCCATTGTTTTTTCAAGCTTTTCGGAGTGTACACAAGTCAAAATTTATATGTCCAAACATACCATTCTCTAAATTGTCTACAGGAACCCTCATCATTTGTTCGTGTATATTTTGTCTCGTCTTCTTTTTTTTTTTTTTCCCAGCACGTATAGCAGCCAAAGTTACACTCTTGACTGCCTTTATGCTCAATACATAAATAAGCTTTATGGATGGGATCAATAGCAATTAAGTTTATTTGTAAGCACAGATCTTGCACTGAAGCAATTCTAAAAAGATTTTTGAGCAGGAAAAGTAATGGTCATGACATTAAAATACTAATGTTACATAGTGACATGGATGGTGGAGTCTCCTTCCACTGAGGTACTTTTCATCTCAGTTGTCAGTCTGATGTGTCAAGCAAAGCCAGGGAATGAAAGACCAGTATCAAAGCACCACCATTGTGTGGTATTTTAAAAGAATTTTGTTTTCTAACACTGTCATCAGAGGCTGCCTTCTGGTTTCATCTAAATTGTTAAGTACTGTTATTGTTCTGATAAAGATTATGTTGGTGAATGAATGTGATTGACTGAGCTAATACAACTAGTGAGCATCTTGACCTGTTTATTCTGTAGTACTTTCAGATATTTTCTTTACTCTTTCCTCATCCCCTCACCAAAATACTTTCAGAGTGGCAACCTTACAGATTAAAAATGGAAACTATGTTTATCACCCTTAGAAATTAAAGATTAGGAAATGGTTTCTAAGATGACAAAGCATCAGCAACTGGATTTTATTTACCAGAGTGCATGAATTACAAAGTAGGTCAAATCCACACAGTCTTAATGGATGGTGTAAGTTTCTTAGAGAAAAAATAGGTGATCTTGTGCATCTCCTGGACATGCAATCTGAATTGAGTTGTTTGCTTATTCTTATAAAAATGCTGCAGCACTCTTTGCAGAATTATTTGTCTACATGATAATTAGGTAGTCTAAGCAGCTTCCAGGAAACAGGCAGCCTGGATGCTGGATCTTTCAAGAAGGTTTGACTATAGCTGTTTTCTTCATGTTTGTCTGTACTTGGGGGTGATTGAGAGCATCAGATGATTTGAGTGGGGACTTTTTCCCTCCTGGGTGATCCTTACACATGTAAGGGCAAGGAACAAATTAGAGGTTAAAGCATACCTTTAATCTCTTTCAGGATAACTCTTCAACTGATTACTAATAACCGATCCTTTCTCTGGCATTGTTTTGACATGACTCTGGTAAAATTTTCCATTCCAGAGGAGTAAAACTAGGTAGGAGGCAACAACTTGGCATCATCTCTAAATATGAACAAACCTAAGACAAAATACTTTCTCTACCATATGCAGGAAAATGCATGCTGAGCACTATGTGAACAAATGCAGTACCTCCACCATGGCAAACAAATTGCTTATCTACCACTTAAGTAAATGCAGTCAAAGTTTGTTAGTCCAGGAAAAATGCAGTAAACAGCATTTCTCCTTTCTGCCTCTTATCACTGAATCGTGAAAAGCAATCGCAAAATCAAACCAATCTTGCCAAATAAAAACAATTCAGAATGAGTGTACAGAAAAGGCTATTTGAGACAGTTCTTGACACAGCAACATGAATTATTTTTCATTCCCCTTCCCTCCAGGTTGAAAGCTTAGTGAGAGTGCTTCCCCAGCCCCGAGACAGAAAGACTTTGCTCTGTATCACGTTATGCAGAATACATACTGTGAGAAGAGCAAAGCTTTTTTTCTTGCTATTGGTAAGATGCTCGTAGTTGGTAGCATTCCTGTGACTTCCAAATTAGAATTAACTTTCTGTCTCCTAAAATAAATCTAGATGGAGGGAGTAAAAATATTAGTCTTTCCTAGTGATGACTTTTCCTGAAGTATAATAGGTTTGGATCTACTATACTTTTATATTTGCTAGCTTTTAGCTGCTTGAACAGTTCCTTGTCTGTTGGTCTATGGAAAATGAAGCTGATCTCAACATCAAGGTTGCAGACAATTTCTGCAGGTGGGGATTTATTTATATGATCACATGCAGTTAAGTTGAATCCTACTAGGCTACTCTGAATTTTTCTAATTGCTCTGACAGAATCTAATTAAGCTAATTAAAACCTAAATTTAGTTTTACTCTAGACACTATGTCTACTTTTTATGTGCATTTAGATCATTTAGAAGTCTCATTTTGATTATTCTGCTTATCTGGTTTCTGATGTAACTTATACATTCTCCTTTATTAGTATTAATTCAGTATGCATAGCATAAAAATGCAGGAAATAAATGACCTTTCGGTGGGTTGCAGCCCTCATTTTGTACATGAACCTTAGTGGAGGTCGCTTAGAAACAATAGTATTTGAACCTGTTGGAAAGAAAGTGGAAATAGTAATTGAGATGCAGCCTTTTAAATCAATAGTAAGCCTTCTGTGTAGAAGACTATATTTTTAATTGATATTCAGTTAAATAACAGTAAAGCAGTCCTTAGCCTTTTACTGGTTGGTATTGTATGTCACAATGTTTGTTATGAAACATGTTTTACACTACAATCTGTATCAGACATATTCCATTTGTTGCTTCTAAGCCCCTTTAGATCTAGTTCAATCTCTCTTCCTGTAAAAATTGTTATTCTAACATAGACAAATAATAATTTTGTAGTATGCAATTTTGTCTCCTTAAATAGGGGACTCTGAGATATTGAAAGTAATTGAATACAAGATGAATCTAATAATTCTGTCACAGAATTCTCTAGATAAAATAGTTTAAGTATGGACATCTATCCACTATAACTTGTGTTTAAGTAAGAACTGGAAGACTGCACTGTGACTGAAGCCTGTTGTACTCTACATGTAACTGTATTTGAAGAGACTTCATTGACATAATTAAGTTGGGTGTTGACTGTTTGCCAGCTGTAGTAAGCACGGAGGCTCTCAGTATTGGCTTCATCTCATTTCAGTGAAACCTTCAGAGTTCTCATTAACCAGCTGGTGCTGGCAGGGACAGGGACTTGGCAGTCACAGGAGTATCAGCTCTTTCTCATCCTGACTTGTATCTGACAGCTCGAGTGCCACCAGCTGGAAACGGGGCTGTGAGCCTATTGGATGGTTTATTTTGTCCATTCTGTAGGTAGGAGGTTTCTGCTTCTTGACCCTCACTGCACCGGACTGGGGACACACTCTATGGGAGCTCCCATGTTCTGGTTGTCTGCTCCTTCTGACCTGGCTCCTGGTGGTGTCTAACGTAGGTTCTCAGTCCGTGGTACCAGCCTGCATCTGCCTTGTCTGCTTCCCTCCTGGCCCTGGACTTTCATCTGTCCTGTGGGCTCCTTGCCGGACTGACCTCTGTCACTGCTGGTTGGTTAACGAGGACTTGGGAGTTTATTCTGTTTATTGAGACTTGTTGTTTCAGCCCTGTTTTCACAAGCCGTCAGTTTCTAGGGTGTAACACAAGCTAATGATAAGGCACAATGCTGTGTTTGCTTTGAGTAAGATTTTAAGCTTTTCATTAGTTTGAGCTGTTTAAAGTGCTACTGTTCCTTCTGGGGAGAAAAAAAAAAGGAATGTAAATTTTTCATGTATAAACTATGTTCTGCAAAAGATTTAAATTCTGAAACTGTTTTGTTTAGCTGTTTCTCTGTGTGTGTTTGTGTATTTGTCCATGTTTTCACACTCCTGATTACATTTCCTACTGGGTTTGCCATGATAACCAATAGCTTGAGGCTTTTGGGCTTGAAACCCTGACCATAATTTAACTATAATCTTGAAAAATATAAGTTGTCTGTTAGTATACTTGATTCTGAAGCCATTATTCCAATGCAATTAACACAACAAACCCTTGTAATTTTATTTGTTTTGTATTGTATATGGGACACTATGTATGTTCTACTTTTTGCCGTGAACTGTTTTCTCTTTTTCCTATTCAGTATATAGGCTTGGTGTTCTCTGCCACTGCTTTTATATACTCAAAACTTGATGGATAGTAACATTGAGAGGCTTCATGTTGGTGCTTTATCAGCTTAATGAAGATTAAGCAATGGAGATCTGAACGCTTACTGTAATGCTGCTCCTCTGCACAGACTGACTGACTTCCTGGCCTCTTCAGCCTTTGCTTCTGCAGTGTTCCATCCTTCTACCAATTCCTGCTAAATCTTAATTATGAGAACGGTAGTGAGTATGTAAAAGGCATACTTGTTCATGATATATGTTAAGTGTTTAACTTTTGCCTATTTCTGCATATTTTTGTTTCTTCCTCTATATTCCTGTTCTGTTCATAGTTACTGTGTGAAGGCTAACACCGGTGTGCTAGGACCCGATCCAGAAAAATTAATAGGATCTGCAAATGCCCTTAATGATGTTTATTGTCGTCAAGACAATATGTATCTGAAATTACTCTTATTTGTGAAGGATGTTTTTAAAAGTTGAATTTAGGGCACAGGTATTGCCCTTTTCTAAAGGTAGGCAATAGAGAGAAATTATACTGATGCAATGAGATCTGAATCTTTGATCGACAAGTATTATAAAAGCCATAAAAATAGCACAGCAGAAGTGGTTTATATAGCAAAATTAACAGAGTGTAGATGTTCTGAGAACAGCGCAGAATACTTAGCTTGCCTGCAAATAAAATGGTCTTGATTTTGAATTTTGGAAGGAAAATGTTCAAGGAAGACATTCTGACTTCTGTATATTTTCTTTCCTTGGCTAAAGCTATTCACTGAATTGTGACCTAATTTGCAAATAGCTTTGACCCTGAAACTGTGTTTTCTGTAGGTAAATGAGCTTTTACAAATGTTGCTCAGGTTTCTGTGCAACATCTCATACAAAGCTGTATATAGATAATTCTTCTCTAGCTATGTTCTCTTAATTTCTGAAATATGTGGATGCTGCTGCTAGATTTACAAAAGCTGAGAACTCATGTATTATACGGCTATTTTTGTCCAGGTAATGTATTATGTGGGAGAGTACTGTTTGATGTAATGGGAACAATCACGTCTCATTTATGTAAATGCCAGATCTTTTTTATTACATTGCATAATTTTCCAAATTTTTGGCCTAAACACTATTTGCATTTATATTGGATAGAGCCAAATTTAACTGAATTGAAATATTTTTCCCTGCTGACCTTAAATGTGAAAGTGTTCTGGTTTTCAGAGGAAAACACTCCAGTTTCCTGGATTGTAATCCTTTCTCTGCCTGAGGGAATTTGAAGTCAGTGCCCCTTAGTGCTAGGGCACAGAACTCTTTCATTCTGTATGAATAATTAAGCAACCCCTGCTGCAGGGGCTGCAAGCTGGGAGTCACATATCTCAGCAACCAGAGCTGAAGGACAGACTTGCCGTTAAGTTCCTAACTGGTGATGAAGCAATTTCTCTACCAACAGAGGAAAAGACCAAGCAGCAACTCCTTTAAACCTCTTTTACTTCTCGTGTCCTTTATGTTTGCTATTTTCAATAAACCAGTGCTGTCCATACATTATTGTGGTGTGGTCTCTGCCCTAGAGAGGGTTTGCTCCAGTGTTTCGCCGCTGAGGAACTGCGATGTGCTCCACTGTCTCCTCCTTCACCCAGACAAAGAGTGAGGGGTGCAGGAGAAGGCTGCTGCCAGCACTGGGCATGGTTCTCCTCACTTCACCCAGCCTCCAGGTTTCAGTGATGCCATCGGTGATGAGGGCAAACCTGTTGATTTTCTGTCAGGTTCTCTTGCCATGGTTTAACTTTGCCATTTAAGTTAAAAAAAAAAAAAAAAAAAAAAAAAAGAGACAGATAGCTGTGTTTATATCCAGTAGAGTGTCACTTTGGACCACGCCCTAAATCTTTAGCTCTGACTGCCTCAATAACCTGGTCTGTCTAAAATGGAAAGGGAGTCTTGATTTCCTGATCTTACATTATGTGTAAACTAGTTGATACAAAAACTTTAATATGGAGTGTAGTTTACAGCTTAATATACAGTTCTTTGATGTTTTGTAGTATCTTGCAATGTATAATTCAGTAAAGCGTTCTGTTGTAGCATGGTGGAAACATGCAGTACCATGTTAATATACTTATTGTAGTCTGCTATATTTAAAATACATGAATTTTTTTCTTTCCCTTCTGAAATACTCTAATTTTTAAATGTGCTTTGGGATGACAGAAGCTAAAAACCTGACAAAGCTTTAATTACTACAGTGTTGCAACAGAAAACATTGTAAGTCGTGGTATTTGGTGGAAAAGATTTTTGGTTTATCTTAAATAATTATTTGAAATGTTAACAGATTTCCATCCAGTCTTGAAGAGGAGTGATATATTTTACTTGACAAGACTTGGTCAGCAGATGGAACTAGGGTGCCTGTTTTGTTATTTACACAAGTTTGTATCTTGCATTCACAGCAAGAAGGTGAATAAGGTGTTTAATATTTAATGTAATTTACTTGAATATTTTCAACAGTCAGTCATCAGTTCCCTTCCACAAATGGAATTCAAAATCTGTGACTGAATGACACTCAAAACTATGATGTTATTTTGTGAAGAAGGATGTTATTTGGAAATTAATAAACCCAGATGCTAAAGAGAAGAAAGAACTTGAGGTAAAAATTGGAAGAAAGGCAGCCAGGGAACGTATGTTAAGATTTCAAGTTACAATTCTTGTAGCAATGAAGTGACATTGTAAAGCAAACAGAATTTCAGTGTGCAGTAAATTTTCTAGTCACATCAAACTAAATGGTAAGAAGACAAGAATGGAGTAACACCAAGAATGCTTTAATTTGCAAGTAAATCTTGCAGCTCGATTCCTGCATGTTGCAGTGCTTGCTTTTTGTTACGAAGGGTTCCTATATAAATCCATTTGTAGTATGTCTATTTTTGTGTCACTTGTACATCCTGACAAAGACTTCCTCGCTGAAATGTTTGCACATCATGAAAAAGAAACGATGGTTTATTTACAGAGTCGTAATTTTCCTGTAACTGTTGATAAAAGTGTATTTAGAAGGTTTTCAAGCAATTACTGTTCTTGGATTATTTTTCTTTAAATGGGAAATCAGTTAAGTGTGAAGATTTTCATGCAGTATATCGCCTCATGTTTTAGTCTTAGTAAATAGCTTGTTCAAAAAAATTAACTATTTAGGAAACCTTTGCCTTAATAACAGTGACATGAGGTCATGCATGCATATAACTCACAAAAAGCCAATTGCAAGCATTCGCTGACTACTTGCCCACTTAGCTATGTTTCCAGTAGTTGATTTCCCAAGCAAGAGTAAAACCATGTTGACATTGAACAAAATTATAATTTACCGACTGTGTTCAAACCTGTTTTGTTACAATGTCTCTGTTTTGGGAAACAAATGATTTCTATTACTGAAGAGCAATTTCAGCAAGGTGATTCTGCTGGTTAAAATTGTCATGTAAGAACAACAATTAGAAGAGAGTTGATTTCCTTACTGCAGAAAAATTGATGGCTGCATCATAAAAGGAGGTGAGGTTTAAATATCAGCTTCTACATTAGATTTCTCTGAGTTTTCCTGAAGTTAAATTTTGTATATTTTCAGAAAGGATATTCAGTCCTAAAAAAATGAATTAGCAGTAATTGTACAAAATATAGATGACATTATTATCAGGGAAAATAAGAACTTTGAGGTTTTTTGTCTGACGTGATGGAAGCTTATCACAATACCTTCTAAATAATGCAAATTATACAGAAGCTATTGTTTTCTTAATATCCTTGAGGACGAACTTTGATATAACCAGAAATTATTTTAGTAGTATTTTGGAGAAATGGGCTTAGCCAGGTAGAGATGTCATCTGTTTTCAGAAAACAGGATGTCAGAAGACAGTTCTATCTGCATGAATGTTCTATAGTTTCATGCATTAATCACAAAAATTGAAGCGTTTTTAATCTTTGACTGGAAAAATGCATATAGGTAAATAAAGAGATAACTGCATGAGGTTATTGGAAAAGTGAATATAGGTCTGAACTCAGTAATCTGCCAATAATGGGTTTGAATACTGAGTTTGTTCAATTTGTTTTAAAAGTTGAAAAGATTATTTTATGTTACTTCAGGCAGGTGAATACACTTAAAAAAAGCCATTAGAAGTATTCATATGATTGCTGAGATAGTGCTATGTCTGGGAGAAGAGTAATGTGTTATTTAAAAAAAAATTTACTCCATTTATCTTGAATTTAATTATGTAAGTATGCAGGTAAAAGTTTACTGAAGTTCTTAAGTCAATTATTTTTTGAGACTGAAATTTCAGATGCAGAAAGGGAAATAACTACTTGGATAGTTATTATTTTTTTTTCAAAAGATATCTTAGAAATAGTTCTATAAAAATCCCACATAGTTCTTATGCACGCACAAATTTTTCACTTGGACCTCTGTCAGGACAGTTGACATTTCTTTGGACATTGTAAACTCTTGACATGCTTGCAGAAAACTGTGGAGAACGCAAAGGCTTATGAAAGGTCAGGCGCCCTCTTCAGCAGTTGTAAGCATCAAAGGAGATTTTACAGTCGCTGTACACTCCTCACACACAATTCCTTCTGACCACTGTAAAAAAACCTGGATAGCATACCCTGCATGAATTACATTTCTCAGCAGGTTATATATTTGGCAACAGTCAGTTTGTGGCACAAGTCCTTTCAATCTTCTCTGTGGAAACTTCTTTCTCTGACTGTTTTAAAATGTGCTCAAAAGTTTCTGCTGCCCACTCTTTTAATACCTTTGTTTTGCCAACAGATTGAGCATGCAGGGAGTGTTCAGCCTGTGCTCTTGCTCTGCCCGCTTGAATATGATGATGCTTCTCTGAGCTTGCTTTCTGTTGTATGTCTTGGTATTGGATTGAACTTCATGTGTAGTGGGTCAAGCCAAATAAATGGATTTGTGAAAGGCATACAATTAGTTATGCCTGCCACATCAGTTTTTATGTGGAATACAGCCTTTGTGATGTCTGCGGTGTGTTGTGCCGGCTGATGGATCTGAAGAATAAATATCAAACCGTCGTGCAGGTATCGGAATGCAAACCAGTAGCTGTGATGAATGTGTTTTCTGGCATCTTCTGATTATTTTAGCTTGTAGTAGATTTGATTGGCTTGTAGTTCTCAACAGTGGTTAACTTGATAAAAAGAAAGTTTCTGTATGAGCCGGTCTGCAAGTTCTGAAGACTGAACAAAAGTCTAATTTCTAAAAAAACACCAAACCCACAAACATTTTCTAAACCGCAGTTAAACCCCATGGGCAGATACTGAACTTTTGATACTGCCCCTGTGGGGGGAATGTGGTCTATGTGACACTATTTCACCTTAGACTCCTTAGAAACCTCTGCCATTGAAATCCACCAATAGCCCTAAGATGGTGAAAGTGCTTTCTGTAATAAATACAGTAAAGTAAGCAAAGCTTTAACTTCTTTCAGTAGTATTTTTCCAACCTAAAGCTTGTGTCAACTAAAACTAGATTACAGTTCAAACCTTTAAGTTAATTATTAAACATAAGTAATGTTACAGGTATAAATATTAGTGATAGTTACATAGTTTTATGTTAAAGGCTTATTCATGTAAAAAGTTCAGGTTTCAACTTGTCATGGCTGTCTGTGTTTACAGGATGTCTCTGTTGTAGGAGTGAGTGTGGGGAAAAGCCGAAGCCTTCTGTAATTGTGTAGGGG
>NW_009701831.1:26402-31069 GCF_000703405.1 Apaloderma vittatum
GGGATCTGGCATTCTCAAGGTTAGTTAAGGCTTGTGGCGTGTCCCACACCCTTTTCCTTCTGCCTTGGGAAGGAACACAGGTTTTTTATGACATCAGGGGATTCTGAACTCAGTTTCCTATTCTGTAGAGTTATAGGTGCACCCGCTTGCCTGTTCTGCTGTTGGCCAACGTAACAAATGGATCTGTTAGTTGTTTGTGCTGAATTACCAGCCATGAATTTAATAACACTGAATAGTGCTGTTGGTGCCATAAAATTAGCAGTGGAATACAAAGTTAACATGAAAATCTGTACTAAAAAGACTGTGGCTATTCGAATCTCGCTCCCCAATGTATCTGCAGACTGAAGAAGGTTTACCGTTTTATGTTCTGTGCTTTTTTTGCAAGGTTATGTGTACAATCATTAAGCTGAAGCCTTTAGCTTGGCATCCTTTACAGAGTGCTACTTATAATGGGCCAAACATATAACCACGCTGCTCCTAACTGGCATTAATGGTGACTCTGTGTGTCTGCTGATTCACTTTCAGCAAATGGTTGCACTACTTTGTAGAGACCAGTGAATTATTATTGTTGATCGCTACTCAATTGTGTTGTTTTTTTTAAAAAAGCTGATAGATAAATATTCTCACAGTTGAAATTGTATTCCACTCTAATTGTTGTCTTGAGAACAAATATTAGAAAGAAATCACATTTCATGCAGTAAGGGAACAGAAAACTTGTTAGATGTGAACCTTGACATGGTACAATGATTCCTGTAAAGTGAGGATCTCGGACATTTTTAGTTTATTCATTAAAATGCTTCCTTTGCTTTTAAGTTATCTGAAGAGACTTGAGCTATCTGAAGAGACCATTATACTGATGAGTAATTCAGATCACTTGTTAACATGCTGATACGAATGGTGGAGAATACTGTAGAAAGGGAAGATCTGAGTCTATGTGAATCCCCATAAGCTTCATTTTTTTTCCTAGCTGAGACAAAGAGAAAAACCCCAGCTTGTATCTGGACGTCTTTCCTTGCAGCATTAGCCTTACCTTCTAGCTGTGAGGAGATAAATACAACTCCAGGCTGAAGATGGAATACTAACTCTTGCATTAAGGCAGATATCACCAATTTTCCTGAGCTTGTACACTGTAAAAGAAATATCTGCATGTATCAGAAAAAGCTAAGGGGAACTTGAGGAGATGGTTCATGGGCAGGAAATAGGAATGACTTCCCCGTTTGACTGTAAAGGTAGGGCCAGACATGGACATACATGTTGCAGCCATGGACATCTATGTTGCAGCCAAGCAGTTTATTTGTGTTTGATGACTGGTTTCTTCTATAATGTGAGATGTACCAGAATTTCATTTATTCCTTCTCTTTTGAAAATTTTTCTTCATTCATATAAGCAGGTGGTAACAGTTCTATATCAAAACTTTTTCAAGTGTAAGATAAAATTTAATCCTTTATCTTTCTGTGCTAAATTTGAATGTTCATTTAAACAGGTATTTAAAAGTGCTACGTATAGTATAAAGCTTTTATTGACCTCGGTCTGCATTAAGAACCCCGTCACATGTTCTTGAACAAATTTTAGTGCCTGACATTTATTTTCAGTGGGAGCTAGACATCTAAGGCACTGAGATCCAAGTCCTCTTACGCATCTGGCTTCTACTGATGCTCCTCTTGTTAATTCTGCCATTAATAGTGCCTTTCCTTTATCTGTAAAAACACAGAGATAAAAGGAGACATAGTTTAAAAATGCTACACAAATGGTAATAATGAGGAAAGCTATTTTGAGATGTTAGCCACTCACATTCTGAGAAATCTGATTTTTTGCCTTTTTGCAGAAGTGTGATCTTTTGTTTGGATAACATGACAAAGGAATTGGGATATTTTAATATTTTTAAAAATAGAACAGTAAGCATACTTTTGCAGTGTGTAAACATTTTCCTTAAAAAATTTGGAAAATGTATGTATGTTTATTACAATATACTGCATTTTGAGCTTTCCTGGACTGTGAATTCTTTAGGAGAAAGAATAAGATTTATTTTGATGAAAAGAATTTCTTCAAAATATGTAGGAAATAATAACAAATAATATTATTTCTATAAACTTACTTCTTGTGTATTTATATTTACCTACAAGAACATGTTTTTGAATATCCAGAGATACTGTTGACAATGAGTTAGAAGAGGTTTGTTCGTCTCTCTATAGTTCATCTCTGTAGTTGAAGAACTAGAAGTAACAAAAGGCTGCTTTTGTGCTATTCCAGGAGAGAAAACATTTCATGTGGTCTTTAAAAGGCTTAAATGACTCAAAAGACTGAAGATTCTTTTTTTCTAGAGAGTTTGGAAATGGCATGAATTCATTGACCCATGGCTGAAACCTCCACTCCTCAAACAGGAAAACCATTGGCTTTTTGTTACTCTAGGATTAAGGTACCATTATTTTCTGAGTTCAAAAACCTTAACCAAACCACACCAATATGAATGTAATTTTATTTGCTTGTTGCATGCTGCCAGTGGTTTTCATTGTTATCAGAAACATCTTGTTGGCTGGGAAACACAGAAATATCACACAGTTTCAAGAACGAAAGCAATTTAGGGGCAAACTGTGTCTCCAAAACCAGCAAAATCTTGAAGAAACTTCTAACGGAGAAAGGATTTAGAGTGTGATGTTTCATTTTTACTTGCTTAACCGAATTGGGTATTTAGAGAAGAAACAATTCACTCTATAGGAATTTTCTTCGGGCATCTCACTTCGACCTTTGGGTCTGAATTCCAGGTACAATTTTTCACTGCAGTTTTCCTTTTTCTATGACTCCCTATTTCTCCTTAGCTCAAAACTTCTACCGTTTGGTTAATTTGTGAATTGTTGCTGAGATAGAAGTTTGGTTTGAGATGAATTAAACTACATGAAAGAAAAACTTCCCCTCTTTTTCCTCCCTGCTGGTTTTGCATAAAGTGTTTAAAAGCTGACGGAACTCTTCAGAGGCTGCAGGAATTCCCAGAGACCTCCTTTGCAAAAAGGAGGTCCAAGACAAGCCTTTTCTATCAGGCTGCTTCATCTGACTTTTGAGAGGTAGCGGGGCATCTGAATAAAGTGTAAGAATCTGTTGGGTGCTGCAGGATAAAGGTCAGAGGAGGCTGGTATAGAAAGAGGTATTTAGATCTAATCTATACGGGCTTTACTAGCAAAGTCTACTGGCTGTAGGTACAGTTCTCTCTTGCCAAGAGATATTTTTTCCACATTGCTTGCATAACCAAATTACTTCTCTAAGTACACCATTAAAAAGTGTCTGGCTGGATTGAGAAACTTCTTTGGGTCCAAAGGCTTGGTTTCCTTCATAACTCGGAGGGGAGAGAAGGAAAGGGCCAGATAATTGTGCTTGAGTCTCAGCTTGATATGGAATTAAGGAATGGTGATTGCATCCACAGCATGGTCACAGTCAGTATTTGCCCCCAGGACTTATACTGGCATGTAAATATTTGAGTACTTTCACATTGATATTACATTAAAACTTTCACCAGGATAGTAAACATAGTTCACTATGAAGGTGGGTAACTAGTGCTTTATGGGTGGATGAAAAAAGAGCAAGACAGGAATCTAAAATTGCCATATATTATTTAATAAACAATCAAAAACCCCACCTTTCACCAGAAATAAATCCCTAAAAAGCATGATAAATGAACATTTGTCTTTTTCACAGTTTGTTACGGAGCCAAGGCCATACAATAGTGTCCATATAGTAATAGAAGGCAGTAACAAAGAACACCTATTAAATTATGCATTTTCCTAACCAATTGCCAGCTCTAAAATATTTTTTTGGGGAAAAAAACCCCAAACAACCAACAAAACATGCAGAAAATCTTCCACATAAGCACACCTTTCTTACTGTGGTTTCAATACTGCCTCATTTAAACAGTCTATGATCGTGAGCTGATTACCAAAATGTCATGAGCCTCATTTAAAAATCAGGAATTTTTAAGTGGATGAATTTCAGCTCTATTCCGTAGCTATTACTGCCATGTAACTTTCCTAGTGTGCTATTTCCACATGCTTACTTATGCAGGCAGAAACTTCAGTGAAGCCATGAGCAGCTTTGCTAAGTATAGGAAGCTGAGGGTGTAGGTCAGAAAATGCCTATTTGAGGAGTAAAATAAAAATATGCCTGAGGTGTGCATTTTCTTGAGTGAGTGTATTTTATCTTATTGTACCTTTACAATGGGGGAAAAAGAAGAAGAATATAATAAAACATTGTTCATTCAGGGCATTCATTTACAGATATCTTCAAACATCTGAGAGGTTTCCCTGAAGAAGTTGTGTGAACGCTCCTAATCTTCCAGGTCTTCATTTTATCCTGGAGACTTTGTTGGAGAGTCAGATGTAATTCTGATTTCTCCCTTTTGCTTAAGTGTTCCAGTCATTGTAGTCTGAGGTTTTGCCAAAGGTTTATATTCTTTTAAGATATGCTGAGCAGCTGCTTAAGGCGTGACTGATTTCAAAATCAAAACAAAACCACAAAAAGCTACAGTGAAATAAGTAAGAGCAAAATTTCAAATCTTTTAATCTTGCAAAGAAGGAAGAGTTGTTCACAGCTGACCTCTGAGGTCTCTGTAGCAAACGAGCAGATTTAAACTACTTTATGGGTATGATCGCAGGACTGCCTACCCCTGCAGAACCCCCTTC
>NW_009701831.1:31100-72709 GCF_000703405.1 Apaloderma vittatum
CACGTTAATTCCTTGCTCACTTCCATGTCTTCCCATGATGCGTTTTCCTGCTTAATCTGAACATGACAATAACATTTCTTTAGAAAACTATGAACACACTGATTTTTCTTTGGTCCTCAGCTACTAAAACTTCTAACATTTTTTCAGCTTAAGCAGGTACTTTACTGTTTGTATTTTCTTAACTCACGGGATTTGGGTTTAGCAGGTCAGGCTTTTCATAACCTCAGTTTTGTCAGAGCAAGTGCCTCTGTCTTGTTGGAATATACTTTCATCTTCAGATTTAAAAACTTTATTAAATTCTGGCACGTGATTTTAATGGCACTGGATCCAATCCTTCCTCCTTTCAAGCGCTTTTATCATAATTTTCACTGGCAGCAGAAACCACGGTCTTTAATCAATCCTTCCAACACTGCTGTGTGGTAGGTCAGTGGAATGGGCATATGATTTAGAAATTAGTAACTCAAGCAAATGTGACAAATGAACTGCTGATCTCTAAATCCTTGTTGGCAAAACTGCAAGTTTTAATTGAGAAGGGATGAGCAGGCGCACATAAAATGTGAATTACTGTGCAAGTTCAATCTGAACTTGAAACCAAACTCAGTAGTTTTTAATATTCAAAAAATATTTCTCATTTCCATATTCTTCTATATATATTTTTCCCTGGGTTATAAGGCTTGGTAAGCTTTGGGACAGCAGAGAGGCAGTGTAAGTACCCAGAAACTAGGAAATACAGAAATGAAAATTAATTCACCATTAGGATAGCATTGAAATACAAACCTTAAAGTGTTCAGCAAACAGAATAAGACGGCAGTTTCTGCACTGATAGTTATATTTGAATGACTAGAATTAAAAAATAAATAAATATGACAACCCCTCCATACTTCATCTGATTCCTTCTTTAATGAATTATTTAAATTTTTCCCTGAAAAGACAATTTCTAAAACTAAGTTTCCTACTGTAGTGTGAGTTTTACAAGTATCACAATGATGCTGTGAAAAGAATATGCTAAGAGAGGAAATAATTTGTCTTAATTTTACAGAGAAGAAAACAAGGTACAGAGAGATTTAAAGATTAAATGGCCATATCACATGTTTGTATGCTCTTTTATCGCCCAGAGTGATTTTTAAAATTAATTTTGTGATATGCAAATAGACTTCCCTGTTTCTTCAGATGTACCTTTCTGCGTGATCAGCATTTCTGTAAATCTGGATCTCAGCAGATGGATGCACAGAGTATTCGGTGATCAGCTGTGGGAAGTTTAGTTTGCTTAAGACTGAGAGCTCCAGGACTGAGGAGGTTAAAGATCAAATCAGTCAGGTCTCCCAGGAAGGCACTGAACTGCCTTAAGCACGAAACTCTCCTTCTGCCTCCTGCAGTCCTGGGACTCACTTGGTACAGACTTTTCTTATATTTTGTATTGAAGTGAAAACGGATGTTTGAGCTAGCAAAATGTAGCAGCTGTCTTGCTGTTTATCTTTCTTCTGATCTTAGCTCTCAGAAGAACCAAAGCGTTTTTAAATGTGCGTAAATGTGAAGTGTGTTGTCAAAGGTCATGAGGTTAGTCCATAGTTCTGTCTACAGGAGGTATTTAAAGGACGTGCAGATGTGGTGCTTAGTGGCATGGTTTAGTTTTGGACCTGGCATTGCTAGGTTAGTGGTTAGACTCAGTGATCTTAAAAGTCTTTTCCAAGCTAAGCCATTCTATGATCACAGCTGGGCACCAGATACAGGTTAGCTGCCTGTCTACTAAAGAGTATTTGGGCTGGTTTCTAAACTTTCTGATGAAGCTTACTTTTAACAGCCTTACTGCAGCCCAGTAATGCTGTGTTATTATTTTTGGCTTAATTGTCATTTGATATAATGCTAGTAAATTACTTTTTTTAAAAAGTAAAGTTTAATACACTCTGCTTTCTCTGAGAGCTAATTAAGAACAAATTATAAACCGTACACTTATTTGGTGTACGTGGACAGTTCCACATCACAATTAATACACTGTCTCACACATGCTTTTTGAGTAACGATCAAGTGGAGAGTCTGAAATCATTAAGGAGGTGTATTCTGTTCAAAACTCAGATGAAGCGATATATTAGCACTGTCGCTTGCTTGATTAGCGCTCTCATTTGGTTGACTTTTAACAGAGAAATGCAATAAATGAGGTGATGCAAAGACAATAGTGCATTGTAGTCCCTGTCTTTGTGGTGCCTAAATTTATGCAGTCGTACAGCAATGCTCTGATAGCCAAGGAGTTCTGTACTGTAATTCAAATGTCACAAATTGGTATGAGTTCATTCTTTCTTTTTATTCCCAGGCTTTTCAAAACTAATGCTAAAACATTTTGGCAAAAATTTGCATAGTAATTGGTGTATTGTGTTTCTGTTCAAGTAGAATTTAGTAAAGTATTCCTATAAAGAAAACACCTTCAGTCTGTTCCCATGTGCTCATGAATTTATGCAAGCGCATGTTAGGAACAAAATCCTGTCGGCCAGCTCTGAGCATCATGGAATGTTCTGAGTTTGCAATATATCTGTCTGGAAAAGGATCCCACTTCATTTTGCATTTTCACTGTACTTAATTCCACATGCAGCACCTATATAAACAGCATTTAAAATAATGCCTGAACTCTTTAAAAAGTCTTTGAGAGCATAATCTTGACCTCCCTGGCAGGGTATTTATCCACATGAAGTAACAATAACGAGCACAGGTCACCCCCCTCAAACTGGCTCAATCTGGCAGGCTCGGTGGGCAGTTGCAGCCAGCCAGCTGAGATTCCCAGCTATCCTGGGAAGAAAAAATGAAAGAACATGGCTGCTTGCAGTAGTTTTGCAAGTTTTATGCCAGATCTCTTGGATTTAATTGCTGTCAGTACTGATTCAACCAAGACTTATACTGCTGGAACTGAGAATTTCACTGCTGCCAAGACATCCGGTTCAAAACAAGGGACCGCAATGTTGGATGTGCCCAGCTACAAGGGTGTGCAGTGAAGTTGCTGCCAGAAGCCTACCTGATAGACTTTGTTCTCAGAAAATAGCCTCAAATATTTCACATTAGCGGTGCTTATTGAAGTCTTCAGACCAGATCTCTTCCAGAGGAGAAGCTAATGGGACCAGGTTTCTGCTCTGGATGTCTGAGGGAAGCAGCACCTGGCAGCCTGGGTGCCTGGGCTGGCCTCAGAGAAGTCTGCCACAGGTCTGTTGTGATACGTGCTCTGCCTCATGGCAACCTGGCTTCTCTGCCCTTCCTGCAGCAGCTGCTGCTTCTGTTGAGGTGCCACCTACTCAGCTCCTGTTGCAGCTGCTCCCTCATGAGGTGTGGAAAGGCTGGATGTTTCACCCCTTTCCAGGCTCTGCTAGTTTGCTTTTTCATACAAGGAGTTGCCTGTGCTACATACAAGCAAGAATTTACCCACATGAAATGGATAGTTAAAAATACTTCTCTTCTTACTTTCTGTTCCTTGGTAAATAATTCAAAGCCACGTAAATATTAGCATCAAATTTTGCAAGTCTAGGTCTTCCTTATGTGCAGGAACTCACTCCCTAAATTTCTTGAGCTCGCTGGCTGGAAACCCCAGGCCTAATCTTGGTACCACAGTGAACATTTCTTCATTCCTGTGTAAGAGTCAAATGTGTGACACAACTGCATTTCAGCAGAAAACTGTTACTGAAATTGTAGGGATCTACCACCTTCTGCAGTTATCTTTTCACTAGCACTTCCATCAGCAAGATCTTTTAGTTTTGTTTCTTGGGGAGGGGATTCTTATCTTCCCACTGTTCTTCACCCCCTAACATTGCTCCTAAGTCTGCAAAGCTAATAGAAGATTTATCCCATATCGGAACATGGCTATTTTTAACTCCGGTCTCAGTTGTTCTAGCCTGGATCTCTTATCTTCTCAACAGGAAGGTTACTTGCATACTGATTTAGTGTCACACTGTAACAGATTGGTTTCTTCTGCTTTTTTACTTCTTTTCTCCTTCCTTGGTTTCTTGTATCTACTGTTGTTTATCTTGATATTTGTCCCTTTCTTACTCTTTAGTATCAAGAAGGGCTATTTTTAAAGGGGAATCCATAACATGAAGAATCAATTGCTTGCAATTTGTAATTTAGGCAGAATTTGTTCCATTCCTCTATGTCATTTATGAATGAACTTGCATCATAGAACCATTATGCAAGTGTGATTAAAATGTAACTCAATCAGAAGAGCACTCTTAAGTTTTGCATTCCACTTAGGTTTTGGAAAGCGATCACAGCAGTAGTAAAATTGCAGTTTCAAAAGCTAAATTAAATAGTTATTAATTCATGTTTTCTATTTCAGTATAGAGACAAAGTAAACATCCGTGGTTATGCTTCTGCTTTCATTTTCATTAGCTGTTGTATGGAGATCTCTTTCATGTTAACCAAGTATAATTCTTTTCTGTCCTACTTGAAATAGCTCCTTGCAAGTCTTCTGTATTTAGGGCAGAGATCATTTCTTGCCACTCTGATTTATAGCTTTATAAAAAGAATTAGTCTGCAATAGATGCTATATTGTTTGCTCTTCAGGTAGCACAATAAATCAAATTTTGTGACTGAAATAGTCATATATCTATTCATGCTGTTTCCCAGACATTTTTAAAGTTAAGTTTATTCTGAATGGTATTTTAATCAAACCTAAACACACATCCCTCTGCCCCTCATTTGCACACTTGTCTGTTAGCAGGACAGACTGTCACGCTTTAACTCCAGCTGTCAATGAAGCATCACGCAACAAGCCTCTTGGTCACTCACCTTGCACCAGTGGGATGAGGAAGAGAATCACAAAAAAAAAGTGTAGAACTTGCAAGTTGAGATAAAGACATTTTAACAGGACAGAAAAGAAAGGGGTGATGATAATAATAGAATATAAAAAACATGTGATGCACAGTGCAGTTGCTCACCACCCATTCATCAATGCCCAGCCAATCCCTGAGCCACAGCGTCCCCAACCAGCTCCCCCCAGTTTCATGCTGGGAGTGATGTCATATGGTCTGGAATACCTTTGGCTCATTTGAGTCAACTGTCTTGGCCATGTTCTCTTCCAGCTCCTTGAGCACTCCCAGCCTTCCCTGACAGGGCAGCATGAGAAGCTGAGAAGTCTTTGACTTAGTGTAAACATGGCTTAGCAACAAATAAAACATCAGTGTGGTATCAATGTTATTCTCATCCTAAATCCTAACACACAGCACAAAATTAATTTTTTTCCACCCAAAACCAGGATGCAGATTAAAAATTTGAAATGTTCGTAATATAAGATGAAATCCTTCTGCTATTTTCATTCTTGTCATTGATGTACTGTGGTTTAATTCCTCCCTGAACAAATTCTTAGTTTTGCCAAAGTACTTATACTACTTGTACAATGGCGAGAGCACCATTCAGTTAGAAAATGCGATCCTTCCTATTGTGGTTTCAGAAAAGGAATGAATTTTACTGGCCACCCAAATGTCAGACTTCTGTTGTGGGTTGTTTGTATTTTATTTCTCAAGGAGAGATGGGACGGTACAGCATTTAGCTCCAGGGTTTTTAGTCTTGGAACAATTCATGTGTGTGCACACAGATTAAGTCTTTAAGAGACCAACAGCAGAGCATATTGAACACTATAATTGCTTAAGCTTCAGTAACAGTTGTATTTTAGGAGGGAAGAAAAGACGTTGTACCTTATTCTGAATGGTGTTGAGAATGAATTTTTACAATAGCTGATTAAGAATTCCATCCTAGATTAACGCATTGCGGCCATAACTCAAATTTCAGATCCTTAATATGCTGCTGCCTGTGAGTTAGACCTAAAATAGTGTATTGGGTTTGCATGGACAAGTTTTGGTAGCAGGGGGTGCTGCAGGGGTGGCTTCTGTGAGAAGCTGCCAGAAGCTGCCCCCAGGTCCGACAGAGCCAATGCCAGCCAGCTCCAAGATGAACCCGCTGCTGGCCAAGGCCGAGCCCATGAGAGACAGTAGTAGCACCTGTGTGATAATGTACTTAAGAAGGGAAAAATGCTCCCACGCAAGAGCAACTGCAGCTGGAGAAATTGGAGAGAATATGTGAGAGTGAGAATTTTAGGGCAAAGTTAAGCCTGGGAAGAAGAGCAGGGTAGGGGGAAGCTGTTTGAGGATTTGGTTTTATTTCTCATTACTCTTACCTGACCGGTAGTAAACCAAATTAATTTCCCCAAGTCAAGTCTGTTTTCTCCATGATGGTAATTACTGAGTGATCGCTCCCTTTTGTTATATTTTCTCATCCTTGTGTAGCTGAGGAGGTGAGAGACAGAGGGGCGGGGGGGGGGGCCGGGGCTCCCGCCACCGGCCCCTGGCATCCAGCCAGGGTCAACCCACCGCAAATATGGAGCGCTCACCATTCTCAGAAGCTGACATTTGTATTCCTCTACTTGTTTCTACCAAGAAATTATCTTGAATTTATTCTGAGCATTCCTGCGTAATTCTGCATTCTTTATTCCGGAATTACAAGAGTAAACACCAGTAAATTTGAAAGTGAAATGAAGCATATACTTTTGAAAGTGGGCAGAGTACTAGTATATTTTAGCAAAAGATCACAGTACAGAAGTGCAGCATTGTGACAAAAATCTAAATCTACGAATTCCGGTTTTATCTCAAACGAATGTTTACTTCGAATTTCAGCTGCCCAAATTTCTTGTTGACTGACTGAAATGAATGATGCATATGGCATGTTGATGTGCACTATGTTTTAGAAAAGTGAGATTACTTCTGTTGCAGGGCTGATGTTTTCTTAAAACCCTAGGAACTCGTATTTTAGAAATTACAAAATAAAGTTCTTAAAGATATTCACAAATGCAGAACTACATGATATAGATATTAAACCAAACATGGCTTAGAAAAGTTTCAATGGCATATTTTATACATAACGCAGTATTAAATTATGAACATTTTGCAGGGAAAGTTGAGTAATTTCCTATGTGTTTGGGGGTTTTTTTAGTTTAAATTCTGTAAACTCTGCACCAGTTGCCCTGTTCATTGATTTATTTGACTTCATTGTTGCTATAACTAACAAAAGGCTTTGTTTTCTACACAGGCATTAGCAAGCTCAGATTTTGTACAGAAATTTAACGGTTTTACTCTTTGTCATTTTCAGTTCCTCTTTCCCCAGTCATTCTTTCCCCACAACTTTTGGATGCCTTATTGAAAATTAATGTATATACTGTCTTCACAAGCTCAGTGAGCAGAAATATTCGATGTGATGGAACTCCACCCCACTTCCCCTCCCCTTTTTTTTAATGCCACATCTGGCCTAGCAGTACCTTATTAGTGAAATGTCCTATCTGCAACAACCATTATATGGATGTATTTGAGGATGCCAGATACCTGCTTCTCAGCACATGGTGAAAGAAGCTGTCTTAATCAAATTTCAGGGCATTGCTTCTACAGCATTCTTCACCAGCTATCTTAGTTTTGTCCTGTTAAGAGGGTTTTGTTTGAGTTTCTTTGTTGTTGTTGTTGTTTTTTCTTGAACGGTGGTGGTGTTTCTTCTTTCCTTCTTTTCTGCTGAAGGTATCTAGGCCACTGAATGGCACTGCTCTCTGGATGAACGCAAATATGTGTGGAAAGTCCTTCACGAAGTATTGCTTCTGTTTATATTTTTTTGCAACCTGCCAGGAGCCTGATTACTGTTTCTGAGAAGACCTAAATTTGACCCGTGCTTCCTGAATATCTGATTTAGATGGGTAGCTCGTCAGTGTTTTGAATTTTCATAAGTGTATGGGATGTTTATTGGAACTGGAACCTTCAGTTTGCCTCCAGTTTTGGAGCCTGTCTAGTTTAATTATTTTTTTTTAAGTGCTTCTGCTATCTTACTTGCTCACTTTCAGAGGCAGAAGCATCCAATTAAGTCTGCCAGAGAGATATGCTGAACTCATCCCTCCTCCTTCCTCCCCCACGCTGTGCTCTCATCTGGAGCACGAGAGAAAAGAGCAGAAAGAACTGAGCAGTCTGGGGAGTCCACATAGCTGGCAAGTAGCAAACACAATTTCTCTGCTCTTTTCTTCTTTTACACTTAGCATAGACAGGGAATTGGGGGTTCAGCTGAGGTCTGTCATGAGCTGGGAGAGTAAAGAGTACTTGGAGGAGAAATGAGGCTGAGTTTCAGTAAGAACTGACGGGTTGAAATCTGAGGTCAAAAACCTCACAGAAATTTGGCGTAGGCAGGTGTGCAAACTGGAGTGTAGAAAGGACTTGTAAGTCCGTGGTTATATCAGATAGCATTTTGTATGGAAAAAATACTTTATTTGGAGGCTGAGCAATAAAATAAAACAGTTAACAGAGAGCTGATAGTATAATGACCTTATTGGCAGTACTGAAATGGTGTCAGGTAGACACTGTTCTCACTGCTTGACCCTTACAGTACCTCTCTGTTTAGTCTTCTGACTGTGTCTTAGCCCTTGGGATTGCTTTTCTTTAGAGGTACTGTTGCCAGAGGCCAAGTGGGACCAGCAGGATGCCTCAGCGTTTCATAAATTCTGCTTGTGTTCCTCTCTTCGGTACATGGAAACTTTCATAGACATGCAGGAAGTTGTTATCCAAGAGTAATTTGATGCTACTTCTGTGTTTTCTCCTTCCCCTTAAAAAACATTTACATTTACTGACCTTACTCTTCAACAACATTATCTGGGCCCAGCTCAGCATTCAGAAGGATTTTTCTTAGAGATAAGTGAAGGTAAACACATACAAGAGAAAAGGATCTCCCCAATATCCTAAAATTCTTTGTTTAGCTTTCTCCTTTATGTAAGGTTCATATTTTCTTCTTGCATACTGATAGAAGAATTGTGCAATACAAATAGTTTCTTTTTACTCTTAACTGTTACAGACAGTATCAACTGCTCCCACTCACTGAGATTAGCTATGTTGTGTAGACAGCAAATGCATTTTGGCAATGCAGATTTTTTTTCAAGGCTTTCTCAGTTCTGCTAACATAAAACTTTGCACTGATCTATTAAAAACGCTGTTTTGTCTAAGTACCCTCTAAAGGGCTATATTCCTTTTCATGCCAATGACTGTGGACTTTAACCTGTACTTTTCACTACTCTTCCAAAATTATCTCCTTCCACCACACTTTTGACCAAGTTACAGTTTCACTTGAGAATATTTGGTTTGTGATGACCCAAACATTCTGGAAAACATTCCCTAAAACTTTTCTCTTTTCTCAATTTCCAGACTTTACACTCTAACCTGGCACTTCTTGTCCAGAGGCAAAAGGACCATCTAATTTGTGAACCTTCTTAATGGGTTGGTTTCACACTTGCCTTCCTAGTATTTAGATTAACATTTTAGCAATGTCAGATTTCATCTAAAAGTCCTGTACATTACCTAAAAGTATTTTTGTGAAAACTCTATGCTCTTCCAGGTGTCTTTCAAGTTCTCACTATGCACTTGGTTTCTCAAAGTATTTTGGGTGTATTTCAGTACACGACCTTATTACTAATTCTTCATGTACTACACTGCGATTCAGTCACAATCATAATCTTCATGACAGAAGCATGGGAGTGCTTGGCTTATCAGGCAAAAATTGAATACTTTATTTTTTTGGCACTAGAATGGTTGAAATCTGAATTATTACTATTTTTTATTATTATTATTTTTAAACTTTAGTTCTAGTTCCTGAGTTTAGTGCTGCTTTTTTTGCTTTTCCAGTTGTACATTCTAATTCCTCTTGAGCAACAACACTCCTTCCCCCCATTTGTCCAGCTGTTTAATAAGCTATTTCTGCTTCCATTGTGTGCATAATCTGTGCCAGAAGCACTAGTTGTAGATTTTATAGCTGTTACTTAGCTGGTCTAAATATCATCACTTGGTCTTAATGACCAAATTTTAGTAATATACCTCTAGTGTCAATGATAATGTTATTTAAAAAATGGAACAGTCAGTGTTGGTACAGCATTTTCTCATTTAAAAAGGGGTTTGACAGATTTTCTTGGACTATGGATGCTTTGGAGAAATTAAGCTTTGAAACCTAGACTTTCCAACCAGACTGTTGAGTCAGAGCAAAGACTCACAACCAAGACCAGGCATGTTGGATGCAGTTGCTCCCTTCAGCGTTGTTTTGAGAACTGAATCGTGGTTGCTTCTTCAGTGTGGAGCATGCAACGGCTGGGAAAGGAGCTTGTTCTGTGCGAGCTCAGTCTTGTTGGCCCTGTCAGTGTTGGAAAGGAGTGAGAGGAAAACAGGTTGGCCCCAACTCCTGCCTTGTGCTGGGAGTACCTCTCCCCAGGCAGCTGCTCCCTCGCTTCCCGCCCCTGCTGGAGCAGCAGGCAGGGAAGGCTTGTGTGCTGATCTGACTTACAACGCTGGCGTGGTTAAAAAGAGAAGAAGGAATTAAGAAAAGGAAAATCAAGCTCAGTATTTTTGCATTGTCTTTATGGTGAATATTTGCAGTAGGTGTTCGGGTGATTAAGAGCCTCATATATAGCCCACAGCGGTGAACAAATGCCCTCCATATCAGGTAGTGGTGGGGAAGACTCCTAGGAGAGGTGATGAGATTAAAAAAAATAAAATAAAAGGAGGAATAAGAAGATTTGGAAACTCCATTACTTAATTGCTACTTCTGCGTCTTGAGTAGAAATATTTTTTAAGACTGTTGGAAAGGGGTACCCAAATAAATTGTTTTGATTGCCTCTCAGGCATTTAGTGCTCTTTACTCTGCAAGAGTTTAATAGACTGAAAGATTTTTTTCTGAGCTTCCTCAGAGCCAAGAAAACCTTTGGGCCTGTACACGTTGGAAGATTCATATAATAATTATTTTTAGATGCATCTAGGGCTTCAATTTATTGCAAACATGTTTTTCTTTGTGTCTTAAACTGTTTTGTAGTGAGGAAAGGGAGATATATTTACAGAAAAAAACAGTAATTTTCCCCCTAATAGTAACATCCATTTAACAGCATTTCTGTTTATATGGAATATTGTTCATGTGCATCCTGCTCTGAGGGACAGCAACAAACTGACTCACTGATGAAGGATTTGAACTTTTGAAATGTGTTTCTTGTATTAATCCTACATAGCTCTCTTCTTTTAACAGTTCTGAATCATATTAATTTCAATCACTTGGGTGCTACAGACAATCTTGAGTTTAAAAGAAAGACTTTTATTTAGGGTTTACTATAAGTTTTCTTGTTGTTAGATTCATAGAGCAAATCATAAAAATTACACTTGTGAAACTAATTCACTATTTTCCTAGATGTAATTCTGGTGAAACACCACAAAATATAGTAATTTTTAAGATTTATATTTGAAACTTGTTTCCATTTATATTCAAGGCTTATTTTAGAATATTTCATAATAATTGAATTGCAACTACAAAAAGTGTGTTTTTTCTAGGTATAATTCATATGCTTTTGTCATAACACATTACCTTCTTTTATAGTTCGACTTTTCTTAAATTGTATTTTCACTGTATTTCGCTTAAGAACAAATCTTACTCTCCTCAGTAGTACAGAGTAATCTTACACTTTTCTGTGGTATGAATTCTTAAATTAGTCTCTTCTTTGAGAAGTGTATCAAAAGCTTAGGTCTGAATGAACTAATTCCAAGTCTATTTCTGAGAGGAAAAAATCTGCTTCTAGTGTCAGTCATGTTGTCTGAATGAGTAGCTCTTTCAGCCAATTCAGCTATGAAATTAAAGAAAAGATATGGGAAACTAAATGAGAAATACTATCAAGCCGTAGGCTTCCTGTGTACTAGTTATTTTTAAAAGACAAATCTGAGACTTGTGATGGGACAATGTAATTATTCTTATTTTACAAATGCATTGCTTGAGGTTTGTGTGAAAGATGTGGTAAAAAACAATAGAATTGATGAGGTGAAATGAAAAATATAAATCCAATTTGATCGTCTCTTGAGAGTTTCAAGAGGTATCATCCAGCCACAGTGCTGACTCCTTCACCAATCTCTGTACTTCTTGTTACCATTCAACGTTTTCCCTATTGCAGGACCCACAACCACCAGTTACTTTTCTCAGACGTTTAAGTTAGAGGCATTTTCTGTGATGCTCTTGCCCATCTCTCTTATTGATGCTTATGTGAACATAGTTGATTAAACAGTCATATTACTGTAGCTATCAAATGTACTGAACACTGCTGTCAGTACTGAAGCCTAATTTAGACATGTTCGTTAAAGAAAGTAACAACCTTTGAAAGGTTTGCAGGAACCTGCAGCACTTGGTAATGAACAATGTTAGATATTAAGTTGTTGCTTTCTATTATCAAGAAACAATACTTGAAGTTTTGCAGTGAAACAAGAATTGATTGTCAATAAATTTATAGGTCAAGATGCTATCGAAGTAAATTAGCAGAGAGAAAGTGGCCTTTTAGAAGGTGCTTGTACATTTCTTAGCAGCCTCGCATCTATGATGCAGCTGTATTAACACTAAGTGCTGTTTATGAAGCTTTACACAGCAGGATGAGAGCAGGACAGAGATTTGCTGGATTAAGAAAGGGAAATCATGCTTGTATGCAAGACAACACTGAGATCGCTTGTTAAACAACCTGCAGCCTTGGAAGTGAATCTTGGAAAATGCTGAGGATCCCCTCAGACGTGCTGCTAAGGTCCCTTCTGTTGTATTACAGCTCTTTAGTTTGACCTTTGTCTGTGCTTTAAGCATAGCCAAAGCAAGTATTAAACTTGGTGTATGCGTTGCTTCCCACAAAGGGAAATATTTGGTTGACGTGGTTACTGTGGTAAATCTAGTGCCCTTTTCCCCTAGACACCATCTGGAGTAAGGATATCCAGTGGGAACACTGATGTATGACCCTTGTGCTGGCCATTTAGGTCATGATGAATTACGCTGCATAAAAGTAGTTTCCTCACAATCACAAAGTCTGTGTTAAGGTTTAAGTTAAAATGGTGACTCCATAGAGTTTCTTGAATGCACATCCCTATGTGTGTACTATGAGGTCAGAGCATGCGCTCTAGGTAGTAAACGTGGAGCAGGAAACCCTGCCTTTATGCTCCTATCCATGTATATTGTTCTTCTCTTCATCAGAGGTGATCTTGGTTGTTGCTTTCATGGCTGTTACTGGCTGTCATAGAGCAAATACGAGTTGTATTTTCTGGCTAGTTATGGTCAGCTCAGAGCCTGTCACTCTGTACATTAAATCCCTCTTCTTTTTCTGTATGCACAACTTTACATTTATCAACAATGAATTTCTTCTGCCATGGAACTCTCCGATCCCGTAAGACATCTGTTTGAAGACAAAACCAATTCTGAAGTGCAGACCCTTTACAGGCCTTATTTAGGGGGACTTTTTTCTAATGCAATTTCAGAAGTTATTTTTAAATTCTTCCTTCTTCCTCAGTTTTTTTAAGAGACCTTCTGCCCCATCCGTCTTGAGGCTCACTCTCCAAATTCCTGACTTCAGTGTTAAATAATTAGTTTTGGAGGGCTGAGCAGAAAATAAAGCTAAATTAATAGATTCATTTGAATGGTAGCTTTGTGCAGTTCCTCTTCTGCAACTAGAAAATTGTCTCAAGTGCTGGTCTTCCTAAGGTAATTATAGCAAAAGGTTGAGTTCTCTTTTTTAATGAGTTCTTCCTGACACTGAGAAGAAAGTCTAGTGTGGTGCAGAGTATATTCAATAGTGCTAATTAAATTGTTCCTCCCACTTATTGTAAGTCAAGGTATTTTGATCCAATTGAGAAACTAATGTTTTACTAGGGCAGCTGTTTAAGCCTTAACAAAATAATTTCATGTCAGCTTAAACAAGAGGGTTTTTTTTTATGAAGCAAACCAGTCTCCACTGAGTGATATGTAGCTTTTTTTTTTTTTTTTAATATTGCAAGTGATGCTGTGAAGTAGCCTCCGCTACTCAACTGTAGTAATACCATTAGTCTAGGTGTGTGGGATATTTTTCCTGAGTTTGCATGGAATTCCCTTTCTTTTTATTAGAAGAAAAATGAAAAAAAAGAAATCAGGCATTATTGCTATTCTCTCATAACTCAGAGGCATAACTTGTTTTTACCTACTTACATGAAAGAATAAAAACTTTATTATCAGAACTGCAGGAGATGGCTTACTGAAGCAAATATCACCCTGAAAGCTCATTAGGGTGTTTAGGACCAGAAGCTTAAATACTTAGCAGGGTTAGATATTTTTTTGAGGCAGTTAAACTGGGTAGTGTACCACTTAGTAAATTTGATTGGTTTGATGGGAGTATACAGCATAAAGTATTTTTTTGTAATGGTTATGGGAGTGTTACTAGCAAGAGAGGCATTCATGTCAATATCCTGGGCAAAACTTGTCTTTGGCCCGTAGATACTCAGACCCGCCCAGGATTTAGGTAGGGGTACTGCAATACTTTTTAAGGTACACCATCCTGTTCTGAATGTTCTGCTCTGGGAGGACATTCAATGCCTTTCCTGCTGAAGTTGTGTGACTGCATATGCACATGCTTAAAACCAGTTCGCCTCTGCCCAGCATCACCAGTGAAAAACACTCCGGTGTGGCAGAGGGGGGAATCTTGCCCCTGCCTGTTCACTTGTGGGGCTGACCCCCTGGTTGTGCTCAGTGTTTGGGCATAATTTGGGCCTGGAGAGGTACCACCGGGCATCTGTATCAATCCTGTTGGGACTTGCACACCGCCCCAGGTTCTGTTTGGCAAGAGTGGGGTGTGGCTGTTCTGTGCATGTCCACCTGTGAGCTCCAGCCAGCCTGGACTCCAGGGTTGGTCAGCAGCCGAGAGAAGATTTAGAAGATCCGAATGGCTTCTGAATGTTGCACTTTGTGCTATGTCTGTGCTACACAGCTGCAGCTGGTGTGAACAAGGTGAGCTAGCTAGAAGCTGTTTAGCTCAAGTACCATCAACAGTACAGCTGCAGCAGAAAAGCCACAAAAGCAACTGGTTAAAAACTCTACCCACCAGCCTGAAGTTGACTCTGTCTTGCTGTGGTTTCATTATCAGCAGCATCCAGGCTCTGCATTTTGAATTTGTTAAGAACATCTATGTGAGCTGGGGTTACAGTAGTGAATGCCAGATATATCCATTGCTCCTTGAAGGAGCAGTAAAGTGCCATAGTGAGTGTATGCTGAAGAATAAGGAGCATTGGAGGACTAATTCTGGAATAAGGACAAACTAGTTGCATTGGTACTACCTGATATTATCTGTGGGTTTGATAACCATTCTCATTTTGGGATGTGAGGGAGTGCAGTGCTGATGCTTGTCCTTAGCAGCTTTCTTGTAGACTTGAGGGTAGAAAATAAAATGGACCATAATGTATTTATGCATTCAAAATGCACAGTCCTTGACCTGTCTTACCCTGCAGACTGTGCTTAATCCCCCAGTGTCTAAGAGAGTACTAATTGCCAATTGTTGATCATGAATACGTGGCAGCAGTTAAATGTTATGGATGAGTGTAGGCAGGTATCTGAGCCCTTGCCCTGCTTTTCTTTAATTTATTAATATAGATATGTGCAGTGAACATAGTGTCTTTTTAGCAGCTCTGAGTATTCTCTGCAACTTTCCAGCATTTGTCTGTGAGCCATTTCTGAATCTTATAATTCCACTACAAACAGGCTTTATTTTTTTCCACGTATGCACTCAATATGTGTCTAGATGGTCGATTGAACTCAGTAAGACCAAATGGCTGCAGCACAGTACACTACGTAGCTCATTGGCTTTGTTAAGTGGTTCAATTTTAGTGCAATGATTAAAAAAGTATTTTGCTGAAGGAGGATGTGGATACCATCAATGAATGCAGTTTACAAAAAAAAAATCCTGTTTTTCTGTTATTGAAAATCACTAACCAATGGAAGGAAAAACTACTTATGTATTTGGCTTAACAGTGGAATATGCAGATACTCAATAACGTGCGTGTGTCCTGGTTTTGCTGGGCTAGAGTCACAGCCCAGACGTGGCAGGCAGCCCTCAGCAGTTTTGAGTCAGGCAGGAGGTTGTGATGAAAAGGGTACAAGCCAGGGCAGCTGACCTGAGCTGGCTCAGGTGTATCCCATCCCATAATTAGTACACTCACGATAAAGGGGGGGAGTTTGTCTGAGGCTTAAGGCTCGTCCTCTTTCTTCTTCTTTCTGTCTCTGAAGGGGCTCGCCGTTTGACTCCCAAGGTCTGCTTTCCTGTTTATTGAGATCGATGTACAGTCGTCGCGGTGAGTATAAGTTTGTGAACTTTCTATTGGCATTAATATTAATTTTGCTGTTTCATTAAATCTATTTTCATTTCAACCCACAAGTCCACTCTCTTTTTCCCCATCCCCTTTCTCAGCTAGGGAGCGGTTGCTGAGTGATAGAACAACTGCTATAGTTTAGCTCTGGATATGGGATAAATGTAGACAGCGTGGCAGGAGGCAGGTTTTTTAACAGACAGTCTGCCAGGGCAGGCATTATATCCAGGGCCTTGCTTCATAGTCAGGAAGGAGAAGCCAAATTCAGCGGTATGTATTTGTTACTTGGCAGTGGGAACGTAATGCTGTGCCATACTTGTATTGGAAAATAAGAGCAAAATTCAGTATCTTGTTACTTTCTTAAAGATTTAAATTAACTTTTTTAATTTGTGGTTTATTAGTTCTTTAAGTCTTTTTATTTTTCTTGGGTTTTTTGTTGGCAGACTATTTTCAGTCTTGGTCTTGCATGTGGGGAGAGTGGCCAAAAAGCTGATCAGGGGTAATGTTAATGATTTTTTTGGAGTTATTGTGTTGAAGGCACCATGTTTATAAGAAAAAAAATTATTTACTGTATCTAAGCATATAGAAACACTTCACACTGTTTTATGATTATATTACTGTGAAAAATTGCCTTTCATCATTGATTTGTAAATCAATAAATAAATGCGGTTCCTAAATAAGTGAAGTGTTGTCCTAAACCACTAATATTGTTTCTTCATGTAGGATGCATAAAGGGTGATCCTGCCATTTTGAGTTAGTCCTCTCTCTAACACGGTTACATTTAATCAGGATGCTTCATGAGCAAAGGACATATTTCATAACAGTTCTAAGCATTACTATAAAAAGGAAGTTATACTAGCCAGTATGAGTTATCTCACAGATTTTCAAAGAATCATTAAAATTGGGCTTGGATGTGACCCCTGGAGGCTATCTAGTCCATCCTTCTTGAAGCATGACTGTTAGCAACTTTAGATCAAGGCAGCTGCATGAGTTTTTTGGTTTTTTTTTTTAGCCAATCTTAAAAACCTCTAAGGATGGCGATTCCACCTATGAGAATAATGTGTTCCATTGCTAAACTATTTTATAGTAAATAAATTTTTCGTGATGTCCATCATTCTTCCTAAGTGCAATTAATCCCTGTGACCCCTTGTTTTGCCATCGGCTATATCTGATAAGAGGCTATCTCCTTTGTTGTTGCAGTTGCCTTCCAAGTAGCTCTAGGCTGTTCTTAGATCACCCTCTTTGCCAGACTAAGCCTAACTCTCTCAATCTCCTAATGGGTCAAGTGCTGACCATCTTTATAGCCTTCTACTGCGCTGGTAAGTGCATTCTTCCTTGTGACCCAGCTTGCTGATGAGGGTAAGGAATGATGTCAGACCTAGAAGCAACTCTGTAATTTCCTTTGTGTTGTTGACTGCCAGCTGGACTTTGAGCCATGGAGCCTGGTGTCCAGCCAATTTTCACCATATTTAACATTCCAGTCAGCCCATAGTTTCTCAGGTTCCCAGTCGGTGTTGTGGGGGGTAGCGTCAAAAGACTTATGAAAGCCAAGGTGTATCATATCCGCTGCTCTCCCCTGGTCCATACAGCTAGTCATTTCATCACAGGAGGCTATCAGGTTGGTCGGGCATGATTTGTGCTTGGTATTTCCCTGCTGACTGTTCCTGATTAACTTTGTCCTTCATGTTCTTGAAAATCAATTCCCTTTTATCTTAATATGGGTTGGTGCAGAAAATATATATTTTCTTTGAGACAAAGGCATATAAAAGCAATGTTCTACTAGCAGCAGCAGAGGTATTTCATCTCCAGAGGAGATGATAACCTGCTTTATTGGTATAGATAACTTTTATTGTAATGATGAAGAGTGGAAACTCTGAAAATGCTAGAGATTAGCCTTTGTTTGGCTAAGGCAAGACTTTTTTTCAGGAATATAGTGACACCTTAGGAAATTTATCTACCTTGGAAGGGAGTCCTGGAAGTATTATAAAGTCTGTATTTGTAATTCACTTAGGAAACATTGTATTACATGGTAGATTCAGAAGAATTTATTGACATCTAAATTATAATTATAGCCCATGAGTTATGAAAGCAAATGAGTAAATCCACAAATCTTTATTAAAAACAATTATAACTCTCTACTTAGGATAAAATACTGATTAGAGATCATGAAATTAAAAGTTAATCAGTTCCTAAATAAATCATTGGGCACTTTCTTCTCAAAGTAACTCATACCAACTTTTCTGAGAAAGCTGTCTTCACTCATGAACCAGGAAGGCAAATTTAAATATTCAATATTAAACAGTAATTCGTCAAGTGTTTCACATAGGATCTTAAAACGTTACTCTAGAATACTCTGGTGTGTACTTTTAAATGCATTTGTTCTGCATATTAATCATAACTCTATATTCCGATATTGGAAAATAGAGGACATTACTAAAGTTAATCAGGGTCAAAGGACTGGTGTGACAAGGACACTGACAGAAGAGTGATAAGGAAACACTGGGTTTAAGTATCTGGGGTTTTAATTTAAGAAATGATGTGATACTGACTTTTTTTTCTTTTAAAATGGTCTGGAGAAATAGCAAGAATGCATGGATGAGGGGAAATCAGATGTCTTAAGAAACAAAAAGATTGCTGATATTGTTCAAGCTGTAATGTGTTAAAACTCAAAGCGGCAAAAATTTCAAATGTGCTACCATCTCCCTACAGCCTAATACATTGCAATGTGTAAGATTACAGTTTCCTACATCGGGGCATACCAATTTAAAACAAATGGGGGAAGAAAACCCTTTTCCTATCAGAATTTGTAATCTGAAACTTTTTCTACAAGTTGGATATTTTTCTTGTCCTTCAAATGGTGCTGCTTATCTTTTATTTGTATTTTGTTTCCTGAAAAACTGTTAGAAGCTTTGCAGTACGTAGAGTACGTTAATTTCCTATCTTCCATTGTGCATGATACGCACAAGGCAGATTAAGAATCATGATGTTCCAGTTACATTAATTTCCTCATTAGAAATTTTTGAAGATGATGTTCTCAATGCTCTATCCTGTTGTTGCCTTTCTCTTCAGAACTTTTAGAACTTATTGTTGAGTTTTACATCTTCTTGAGGATGCTGCTGAAGAGAATGATTTGCTTTTGTTCGACAGCCACTGCCCGACCTACATACTAGATGTTTGTATTGTCTAGGGGTTCTACTGTGTTTTGTGTTCCTGCTTCTCGGTTAAGGCCTGTGCCAGGAAAGGGATGGAATCCAAACCCAGGAGAACCTGTCTTCAGACATTAGACCTGCCCTTTAACTCGGTCACCTTCTCTGATGTGACGTGTTTTGCAGCGCTAACTACAGTTCTTGTACTATGAAGCAAGGACCTTTCCTTAAACATTGGTTATGATATTTCCTTTTTTGCACTCAACTAGCTAATATGGAGTCTTCTTAACCTCTAGTAGTAATGATGAAGGTAGATAAGCTGCACAGCCTTTTGACTTTGAGAGTGCTTCTGACCCCTGTGCTAAGACCACTGTGCACAGTTCATGCCCTTCTCTTGGCAGGGCTGATTAGGAGATGGAATACGGGCAAGCTTTAAAATGCTCTTGATAGAGTATCTTCATTGCTTCATTCCTGAATGCCAAATGCTCCACGCTCAGCTGGGTTGATGCATGTGAACAGATAACAGAAAGATTTTTCCTGTTGGTAACATCAGCTGGGCCTGTTAGTTTGCAGTGTTCAGTGATGTGCTGCTCATAGAATAACTCTTCTGCTTGTGGGTCTGTTTCTTATGTACACAAATGTGTTCAGGGATGTGTCTGAGCTCTACTGCTCTTCTTGGGACAGAGGCTTTCTTCTTTCCTTCTGGCCCTGCCCTGGGACTTGACCTGCCTGGCACAGTGTGCCTGAGCTTTGTGCTCTGGAAAGAAAACAGTAAAAGCCCACCAGTTCCAAAAATCTTCTTACAGAGCCTCAGAATAAAGTCTTTCTACCTACATGTAGGCTCCTAAGGAAGGATGGGCTGATTCTCAAAGTCACAGTGTCCCTGCAGTTCCTATTGATTTCAGCACTATTTGTGGGTGCTCAGCAATTCTATTCTGCTTGCTGACTGTACATGCACAGGCTCAGTCACACTCAGCTGCTTAATAAGACAAGCTATTGGGGGGAAAAAAAAAATCCCCAAACCTTGCTCTTGCCTTCATTTCCTCTTTCAAATGCAGGTGATGAAAGGCCTGAATTAATTACTGGAGAAGCTGCAGAACACGCAAGAACATGTCTTTATTCATTTATTTTAGAACAATTAGATGTAGCACAACTCATGGAGAATGACACTGAAGTGAGCAACTCCTAGGTAGCTAATATTAATTTTTCACTACACACTCAAAAATATGCACATTTGTATTATTTCTTCACTGTTTGCAGTGCTGTGGATCAGAGCCAGACTTTGATATGAGGATTGCAAAATTATCTCTATCGCTTTTTCCATTTTTATTCATTAGGATCTGCCACTCCTAGCAAACAGTACAATATTTTTCAAGACCCTTCTTGTCTTCCCCTGGATGTGACATGCCTTCTGGGCTTCTTTCCCACCCTTTATTGATTTAGATATTGAAATGATGAAGTTCAGAATCCTGATGACTTCCTTACTACTGGGGTAGAAGAAGATATTATAAATGTTTCTCTCTGCGTAGCACTGTGAGGTGGGGTCTCTTCCTGTGCTATCTCTTTTGTAGATTAGGTCTGAATAAAGATGTGCTTGACCATATGATGCATCAGCTATGCATAAGAACCTCAGCCTATGCTTTAAATGCAGGTTGCTGAGTGCTCAGCCTCTGGTATTTTGGTGATTTTAAAATTTGTTTTTTAATAACAATAAACTAAACTGAGAGTAAGAAGTTTCGCAGGTGCCATTCTGATTTCTGCTGGAAGATTCTGGTCTCAGAATGTTTTCTTGCACTAGAGAGCAAAGCGCTGGCAGCAGAAGTAATATGTACTGTGGGTGGCTATTGTATTAATCAGTTAGGTGCTCACAGAAAAAAGTTTTCTTCCTAAGGCCCTCCAGCAGTGACCATAGCTTTTCTCTAAAAAAGGTGTCTGCCAGCCCAAAAGTGAAAGAATTTTCATTAGTTCTCAAAGAGAGAATTGTTTAAATTTTGTTCTTACACTTTTTCCTTGGGGTATTCTCTTTTTCCTTATACATATGTTAATGTTCATGGGAAACTTATTTCCTTGGTTTGGATGTTTCCACCATTCTCTGCACTTAGTTCTAGCTTCCTTTCTGTTATTAATTTTCTTAATGGTTAGAGTTGCCTGGGAGATGTTATCTCCTTAAGCTTTTGTCAGACTCAACGAATTTGATAAATTACACTGTGAGTCTGGTTTTCACTTCCTGCTTGGCTGGACAGGTTGTCTGCTGTTTTCCACTCTTGGATAACTTGATCACTCCAGATAAGTCTTCACAATCTAAAAGCTGGGATCTAGAATCATGTATGTCTGCCTGGACTGTGTATATGGAATGAAGTCTACCTGTGTCTCTTTTCTCTCATGTAGTGGGTTGACCTTGTCTGGAAGTTAAGCCCCACCCAGTTGCTCTCTCATTAACCCCAGTAAGGGTTAAAAGTTTAATATGCAAGATAGAGACAGAAGCACAAACAGAACAAAATAAGGGGTTCACTCATTACTTCCCATCAGCAGACAGATGTTTAGCCACTTCCTGAAAAGCAGAGTTCACTATGTGTGATGTTTCCTAGGGAAGACGTGTGCTCTAGCCCTGAATGTTTCCACCTTAGCCTCCTTTCCCTGAGCTTTTATTGCTGAGCACGGTGTTATGTGGGATGGAGCATCCCTCTGCTAGGCTGGAGTCAGCTCTCCTGGCTGTGCCTCGTCCCAACTTCTTTCTTACCCTCAGCCTACTTGCCTGCTGCAGGGCAGAGTGGGGGGAAAAAGGAAGGAAAAAAAACCCACAAACCACTCCAAAACCATAACACCTCCACAAACCTTGATGCTGTACAAGCATTTGCTACAGCACTGGTGTGCTATCAACGTTCTTTTAGTTTCTAGTCACAAAGCTAAACCACACCACCACATGGGCTGCTGTGAAGAAAATTAACTCAATCCCAGCCATATCTACTATATCTTATTAAGTTCTTGAGTCAAACAGTGTGTGCAGACTGATCTAATTAAGATATTCTTGGTCTGATCCATAATCATTAATAATCTGAACTCAGCTATATTTTTTTTTATAATATGTCTATTTCATTTAGCAGCAAATGGTTGATAAATGATATTTTGGTTAGATTTATGTTTCGAAACTACTGGAAAAAAATATGTGTAAATATTAGTGTTATTTCCTTCATTGCCTGCATTGTGTTTAGCTCTAATCAAGGCCGTCTTTTCATGAACTGGAGCATTCTATCACCATGGGATTGTTTCTCCTGTTTATATGGCCATTCAAAGGGAATTAATCTGTTGAAACTAATTGTACTTCACTAATTCAGACATGGTGTAAAATACATGTGGATCAAGCTGCTTCAGCAGTCATCACAGGTCGTGCCAGCTATAGTTTTTCAAGCCTTAGAGGAACTGAGATGGCTTTCAATGCTAGACTCTTGATAAAGAAACCTCTCTGCAAAACTTGTGGCCTAGTTCTGAAAAGGTGTTCATTTAGGATTTCTCTAATTCAAAGGTCATCAGCAGGTGAAATAGAGAAAGACCAACAGGTTTTATCAAGGAGAAGAGTAAACCCTGAAGCTTTAGAGAAAGTAAAATATTAACATTTGTTCTGCGCGTACTGCATGCATAGTTCTGACTTCTACATTTCCTTAATTTAGGGATATGTGAAATACTTCTATGGCAGTAGTTTCAGGGTTTGGGATTAGAAAGATCCATCCCCTGAAGCAGGATTAGTACTAGTTCTAAGGGAAAGCCTAGCAGTGCTCTCTGTGAGCAGATGGCTTTCAGATGTTTTTCTTTCTAGAAGATGAGAGAGCTAAGAAATTAAAGAATAAAAAATAAAAGAACAGGGCATCTTTTCTTACTATTTATCAAACTGTTACTAATATTGTGAAAGAAAATAAGTACCTTAGAACTGGGAGAAATATAAGATAGTGCTAAAATGAAAGAACACAAAGTAAAATTTCAACTTTATCCTGCAGATAATATCCAGTATTCCTCAAGTGACTGCTGGCTAAACAAGACTTGAGAAGATCTGGCAGGCTTGGCTGAATCTTAGAATAAGGGAGGAAATGAAATTAAGGCAATCCTTACTCTGGACTCCAGAGGAGTTGCCAGATGACTTCTCAGCCTGTCATCGTTGTGAAGCAAGGGCTTTTTCTCATGCCTGAGAGAAAAATGAGAAGGCGTGTGTTTGGTTCCTTGTTCTTTATGTAAATGTTACTGTCTGAAACTTCAAATTCATTATGGGTTTTTATTAGTGAACAGGGGAAAAAGCAATATAGAGCCATGAAAGATAGATGGAGGCCTTTGAAGGGAAGGAGGTGTGTTGGCCTCTGGTATGGCGAGGCTGAGACTCAGCTGCATTTTCGATCTGTGGAATATTTTGTAAAATCACAATTCTGCTTTCTAGGTCATAATATGTTGCTATTCTTGTTGAATAGTGAGTAGACAAGTGAGCAGCATTAAACATTCTTCTAGTGAGCAGTTTACATTGGCCAGATGTCAGTCTGCAAAGAGTGGGCGAGAGAAGCAGAATGAAGTTTGTGAAAAGAGAAGGGAAAAAATGTATGCCCCCAGAAAAGGTCTTTGTTTTGTTTTGGAGCATGTCACCTGTAGGCAGTGAGCCAGCTTGCATCATAGCCACAGCTTGCAGCGCTGCAGCAGCCCAGCTGAGGAGACCTGCTGGCTTCCACGCTTGCTCTAGAGCCCTCCTGGGATCGTGTCTCTCTCCATAATATTAGAGATCTCCACAAAATTGCAAGTGGTATCAGAAAGGGAAAGTGCTATTGTGCTTGCTTTTGCCAAACTTGATGTTGTGAATGCACAGTTAATGCATCAGCAGCTGAGACAAGAAAACCTGATATTGTGGTCAGAAGCAAAATGGATCAGCTTATATCAGTTTTGAAGGTATCTAAGTGATCTTAACCAACTTCACATGTTAACATCACTCTTAACACCAATTTGTATGAGGGCCTAGTCCACTGCAGGTTTGGCTTTTTCATCTCGGCAAAACATTTAATAGCCGCTTAAGTTAGAAGCTGTCTGTTGTATCAACCTTGAACCACAAGTAGGATAGCATAGTACCTGCAGAGGGGATTTGTAAGTATTATGCACTTAACCGTTCAATTTCTACAGGCCATAGATCCTTTTCCTTTCTTTCTGTAAAACAATGAACATTTTATGAATTTGTGCTTTGTTATCTGGAATATCTTGGTGGAATGACTTTTAGCTTCCTAGATATGAATAGGCTGTCATTTGGATCAATGACTTTCATTTTTTTTGTTGTTGTTCAGAGTATTTTGTTACTAATTGAATCTGGATCTTTTTTGCAAATTCTGCATAGTAATTCTTCTTGGAAAAAAATTTGTTGCTTATTTTGCTTAAACTAGTAGCATTTTGCATCCTGTTTTTGCACTGAAGCATCTGACTCTTGATGGTAAAAGAAATTTGTGCTGCTGCTATGACCAGACTTTTACCTTTGAGGTGCTTTTACTGCTGGAATTTATACAGAAAAGAGTTTCTGAAACTGTATTTATAAACTTGGACAGAGATACACAAAATTTTCTTTGATAATTCACTCCCAGATTCTAGTTACCTGTCACTGAGAACTTGTGAAGTCTCCTAAAGTTTACTTTATCTGGTAAAAGCTTCCCAAAATATCCGCTTCATGTTCAGTGGTACCAATAGTGGGGTACATCAGGGTAGGATACAATATATTGTAAAACTATAGCATGAGGTAAATGACAAAATTTAAATCCTTCTAATGTAATAGTTAAAAAATACACATGGAAAAAGTCAGGCAAATTAAAATATAAAGGTTCCCATAGTAACAATTAATTGGCTATGCAGAGTGATTTATATTATGTAACATTGTCAGTAGCAATGCATGTGTACAATAATATGTGAAGTGTGTTCAGTAGGGTAAAATTAGTATTGCTCTGGGAACCATAACTTTTTATTTTCTTGACATTTGCGTGTTTAAACGTTTGCCATTAATGTTGTGTTAAGCTTGCTTTAATTTTCTTGGATTTTTCAAAATGAAAAAAAGTGATGCGGAGGTGGGGCAGGGGTGGGGAGCAGAGAAACACAGCTAAGCTGGTGACGAAATTGTATTCCTTAACAAAAATGAATGTAAACTGGGCTTTAACGCTGTCAAATTGTATTTTGTGTTAGTGTTAAGACTTACTCTGTGACTCCCTGGTACGTGAAATCATGTTGCACATGGTCAACACGAAACTGCAATGTTTGTGGGGTTTTTTTTGTTTGTTTTATTTATATATGGTGATGGATGTATGGAATCTCTTGGAATCCCACCATTTTCAACTGTATTGTAATCAATGCCTCTCACTTTTCGCTACTTTGAATTGTTGAACTGGATATAGAATTTCCAGGAGCAGAGGGGTACAAAGTCTGAGCAGATTTGCTTTCAGCTTTTTGTCTATAGTTCACATAATTTTTGATAGGATTTGTGCTTGTATAACCTGACCAAAATTGTGTTTGTCCTGTTGTATTTCTTTCTTTGCAAGGTTAACAGGAAGAAATGACTCTGCATAGAGTGTGAAAAATAAAATAATACAATCTATGCCAATGGTTTATTAAGTGTTATAGTTTTCCTAATAATTAATTCCATGAAGCTTAGATATATTGCCTTTAAGCACAGGATTATAGTACTTTGCCATTCACTCAGATGGGGCTATTTGTGGAGAACAGTACAGAATAGCACAGTTCTGTGCTGATCAGTCAATACTGTTCTTTACAGCATTACATTCGTTGACACAGCTTCAACAATATCTTCCTTTGTGCCTTCAAGTACAAGAGCAAAATACAATCAAATAATTTACTGTGGGGATTTTGGGGTTTTTTTTGATAGCTATATCTGAGTTCAGGGATTTGTTAGTCTATGCATTTTCCTATCTCTTCTCTATTTTTTATGTACTCATAACACTTAGCTTTGCCTTTTTTTTTTTTTTTGCACAACTAGGCAAAAAGCATCATTACATAGGTATCAGGTGTCGTGTTGATGACTATTTACATGAGTTCAGTACCTCAATACTTTGATATACATAATATTGATTAAATGAAAGCCAGCCTTGCACTTTGTGCATTATACAGAAACCACTTGTCACAGTAATTAAGACACGTAGAAGTGTGCAGAGTGAGTGGACAGATGGGTAGAATAGGGACTCCTAAATTGTCAAATAGTGTCAAGTTCAGACCAGAAATCCTTTCCCACACATTACCCCAGATCCAGAGTTGAGACCAAAATCTGCATTTGGGAACTCTGATTCATCTTTCCTTTCTGTAACAGAGATGTTCTTTCTCTTTTGCAGATGGAGAGAGGGTTCCAATCTGCCATAGCGGAGCTTAAAGCCTGCATTTTCTATAAAAACAGGAGGATGTAGCATTGGGCTTAAAATACAATTTGGAAAAAAATCCATAGTATTAAAGCAGGGAGAAAGAGAACAGCTCATGATTGCACAGACATGAGATGTCTTAGACATTTGTGTTTGAAGAGAAGTCCTGGTTACTTCACCATCCATTGAAAGCACATGACCATCAGTAGCTCAGAAGCCAGTTGTAGGACAGGAGCTGAAAGGAAGCTGTTACCTCTCTTTTGTTCTACTGATGGTGTTTCACCACTGGTCACACTGGTTTTTTCTATGTTATGTTTTGGCTTTACATTTAAACTATTTCTTTACCACTAATAGCCTTTGTTCCACAAAGATAAAATATACGCCATGGCTTTGGAAGTTGGTTTAGGGATAAGGTTAACTGGCTCTGTTATGTGTATAGGACAGAGTTGAGGCTCTAGTTTAACTCGAGACACAGTGTGCTTGCTTTTTAAATTATTATTTATCTATTTTATGACCTGCAGAATACTTCACATGCTCAAAGTCCATCAGTACATGTTGTATAATCTCCCAACGAATTATAAATGAGTTTCCTGTAAGTCATAGGAAAATAAGCCTTGAATGATCTCTTTGGAGAAACAAGCAAGTAGAGTGAGTAACATGCATGAAGCTTTTCTGTGGGGATGCTCTTGCTTGAGGTGGGCTCAACAGATGGTGTTTGCCCAGTTTGTAAACTCTTCAGCAGAATTGTAAACTATTCTGTGGGATGGAGAATGAACTTTCAGGAAGAGAGGGATGAGGCTGAGCAGCAGTGTTCTGAGAAATGGGTTGTACTATCTTCTCTTGTTGATTACAGCTAGAACTGTGTGTATCAATCTTTTGTTTTGCCCAAGTCAGCAGCTGAAGCAGGGGTTAGGACTTTCTGTGATGAATCAAAATGGAAAAGTAACTGAAGAAATAAATAATAAAAGCTGAAAGAAAAATCAGGAAAACGCTTTGGTGAATGAAAGGATTTTTTCCAACCTTAAACAGGCCATTTATTTTGTATACTTGTAATAAAAGCAAGGATAATATGGGATTTCATGCCAGAAACAGGAGTTCAAGGAGAGGCCGGTAGCCTGCAGACAGAGGCATTAACCTGTTTCTAAAACACAGTGTTGGTCTGGCCCCTTGCCCAGGTGGGTCAGTATCCTAGTCAGCACTACCTCCAGAGTGCTCTGACGCCTTGACTAGCACATTCTGGGTGTGATGGTGTCTGCTTCATCACCTCCAGGTACTGCTAGAGGTCTCTTTTTCAGTGACCCCTTAAATAGCCATTAAACAGGATGAGTGGGAAAGGCTGTTCCATGAGTAAGTACATTGCTTAGAGTCATCTTCTGGAGGAAGGAGACATGTAAACACAGTTCTCTTTAGAGATGGGAGAGGAAAGAATCCACAGAAGTTCCAGCCCTGCTGAGCAAAATATGAGTGCTTGCTCTCCTCAGGTAGAACTGTGAATCTTGCTGTGGACCTTTTATATGGGACTTTTATTGGAAGTGTCCCAAATGAAACGTTTTGAAAGATTCAGGCATTTGAAACATTAAAAACCCACAAACCCTCAAATCCTAAATGGGTGAAAAAAACACTTGAGGTTACCTAATTTTACTGCTGCCTCTAGAAAGGGGTTTTTTATTTTGGCCAAAAATGTTGTGTGGGGTTTTTTAATTTATTTTTTAAATATAGGCTTGATTCACTAAAAAATTGTCCAAACATCATATGTAGAATACTTTCAGTGAAATCAGTTTATGACATATTATCCTGTTTTCTTAAAACCTGATTATCTATATTGTTTTTAGAAAAAAAAAAAAGTTACTTTTCCTACTAACATCTTTGGCTTGCTGATAGTATCTGGTCAGAAATCCAGATATTTAAAATAGTACTTTGAAATGTTTGCAGTTTTTTATATTTTAACAAGAAAGGAGCTTTTAGTGTTTAAATGTTGATAAGAAATGGAGTAGTCTCACTGGAATAGGTGTTACTTAGTTTGTGGACCAAATGATGATTGGCTTTAGTATGTTTTTGAAGCAAAGCCTAAAATTCTGTGGTATATCTTTAGTGGTAGTATAAACAATTTATCTTTATACATATACACTCCAGCATACTTGGTGTCTATTCTGGCTGAGGACTTCAAATAAAGAAACAAATAAATAACAAAATACCCTGAGGGAACTGTCCTCTTGGTGTTTGCTAGCTTACCTAAATTAACTCACCATCACAAAATATACTTGAAGAGGAGAGAAATGGAATATGGTTTGACTGCTGAATGCTGAAAATTCTGCAACGTACAGTTGAGGGATCTGAAGTGTTCAATAAAGAGGTAATCTATTTTAGTTAGAGTTGTACACAGCACAGTGAATTATGGTAAAGTGAATGCTCACCTAAAGCTGCAATTGCGAGTGATGCATTACTTGGGGCAATTCTACTCCAAGAGCAGTTTTTATGGACACATTAATGATACCAGGTAGAGGAGCAACCACAAAGCACCAGCACTGAGGGTGGTATGTTCTCATAAAATGTATGAAGGAGCAAAGGGAGGGGCACAGAGGCGGGAAAGGACCATTAATTGTGCTGCACTGTTGGCAGAAAAACTATACTGATAGATGCATATGGCTCTCCTTTGCTTTGATGTGAGGAACCATCAGCAGAGTGCACTTTCTGGAAGCGTGTTCTGTGGTGATAAGTCTGTTAGCTTCAGGAAAAAACACCCAGAAGAGAGCCATGATTCAAAGTGCTCTGCTAGTGATGTCCTTTCTCTCCCAAAAGCACCATCTCCAACATCACCGCCTCTTTGTTCATGAGGCTATTAAACACAAGAAAAATCAATAGATAATTTATCTTTCCATGTGTGACAGAGTTCAAGAAAGTGAAAGAAACTGAGAATTGCTGGAGAAAAAGGCAGTGCTTTTGGTATTGTGCTGAGAAGGAAAATTAAGTTTTTACAGAAGTGTTAAGGTGCTTTTGTGTGTCTTGCATATGTGAAGTTTTATGTGATAGCTGGATTTGGGCAGACATTCCAGGAAAAAAATTGGGAACTGATGTGCATTGCTAGGAATGGGAGGTGATAACAGTAACATTCTTCTAATCAAGTGTGTAAGTCTCAATATTGATCCAAAATAAGGAAAGCATAGACTCGGATCTTCCTCTATCTGAAGCAGACAACAAGACTGTATGATGTTTCCAAATTCTACTGATGTTATTTTAGTACATAATAAATATTGCCAGGCCCCCAAACCAGTGAAACCAAGGAGCAGACTTTACAGTTAGTTGTGAAATATTACTGCTGAGCCTCTTCTGAGAAGCTCCTTGGAAGGCTAAAAGTAGTTGTTGTGATTTTTGTCGGTGTGTACAAACAAGTTGAAAGTATTTGGCCTTAGTAAGTTCATCTTCTGTAACAAAACGCAGTTGTCTATTTGTATACCCACTGTACATCTAGCATGCTGTAGTGACTCTTGCAAAAAGACAAGAATTCTCCCATTCTTCCAGGAAAAAGGAAAGAAAATCAGTGGGACTTGTCCTGATATGATCAGATGCTATTCCATTGACCTGGATTGAATTTTATTTCAACAGGGAATTTTCATATGGTAATATATAGCTTCCTCAGCTGTCTTTATTTCTGCTGATATTAGATTTGCCTTTCAATTTACTTTGTGTTGCCTTATACCTTTATTGTGCTGGATTCACGTCCATGAATTTGATATGTTAGTTGGAATGCAAGAAACATTGCCATGACAATTCTGCATGCAGGAATGATCCTCTGGGAAAGGTGACAGATTCTTCAGGTGGCTTCTTCGGTGGCTTGGTTTTGGACTTGCTAGTTCCAGATAGAGTTGAGCTTATGGAAACAGGAGGCTTGTCAGCTTTCCTGTCTTTTAGTTCACTGTTGCTGCTGTTAAAGGAAGGTCTTCCTCATAACCAACAAGGACTCTGCCTTGTCCTGCAGTTGTGGCTATTGCAGGTAACTGTTTCACTGCCAGTTGTAAAGGATTAGAAATGTGTGGTTTGTGCACAGCATGTGCTGTGAAACTAGCTGTCTAGAATCAAAATGGAAGTTATTTGTATGTTACGCAGCTATTTGCTCTTCATACAAGGGAAATGTTTGTTAAGTGCTATTAAACTGTTATGAAAAATGCTAACTGTGTTTTTTCATCTTTGCACATTTCTGACTATGCAAGGATGTGAGACTAGTGTATCTTGGCATTTCTGTTAAGTTTTGGACTGCTGACGTCAGAAAAGACAGGTCAGATTTTCCAGCAGTCAGCCCCTATGGCAGTGTCACTGTACCTTCAGGATTTCCTCATTTAGGTGCATTCTTGACACTATGTGTGATCTTGAGAGCTCACTATAGTTGTTGCACTCAAACACAAATACCTTGACAATGAACCTCTATCATTTTCTTGCAATCACAGTGTAAACAATGAAGAGTAGTTCTTCTTCATATCATATGAACTAATTCCCTTCACTAGTATTTTGAATCCAGGTAAACAAACTCATCAGACTAGCAATTGATGTTCTCAGGTAGGTCAGGAGCATGGGATTTCTGCTATAGTTTCACTGCAGGCCCTGGCTATGACCATGTTTTAGTTTTGCAATTGATCTTTGGCATGGGCTTTGCAGGCAGCTGTTTGAAGATATTTTGAGGACAAGATATTCAGATCTGGAAACTGTTAGATAATTAATGTATCGGTCCCTGTACTTCATCATGCAGCCTTGAGCTGTTCCCTTGAAGGAAGGTTTTCTTTTATTTCTCATATTTCCATTTACGGATTTTTCAGATTAGAACTTTGAGTAACTTGATGCCAACATCTAACTCATATTCAAAGTTCTGCTTTAATAATAACATGATCTCAGTTCAGTGAGTGTAGAGTTTTATATTTGGAATATGTGAGTGATTTTCAGTCTCACTACAGTAGTAATTTAAACCTTCCAAATGCTTCCAGAGATGAGATCTGTACATAATTTAGGATTGTTGTTTATTGAGTCCACTTAAATAATGTATGATGGAGAGATCTTCCTCTATCTGATCGTGATTAGAAGACTATAGTACTTCCTTTTGCAATTAAGGATTGTATTGCCATGAAATTATCAAATTGGAGTTAATTGTTTAGGGAGTGCATCATCATGCACCCCTCCAAACCTTTTATATTGGTTTTCCTCTGTGTTTAGGTGTCAGCATTTTAAGTAAACAATAGCTGAATATTGATCTCTGAGGCTGTGTGTCCATTAGCAGTCTGGTTTTGAGCAGTAATGTGTTTCTGAAGCAAACCCACTGACCGTTTCCATTTACAGCACGGTGGGCTCAGTTTTCAAGGTGGTTATGGTGCAGGTGAACTAGATGTCTTTCAGAGGAGATTATTCTAGATTAAGCCTGGGACACTGGGATGATTTGCAGTAACTGTAAAGGTTTCAACCACCAAACATACCACCTCACCATGAAGTACCTAGGAGGTACTTCAACTGCTCTTTAACCACTAAAACCTCTGCAACATGTTGAAGAGATTTTTGCCCTATATCAAGGACTAAATGTCCTGTCTATCCTTTGCCAGTTCTCAGTGCTTTATTTTGACTGCTACTCCTTTCTCATCCATCCACCCTTTTCCTGGTGTGTAACCCTCTCTCATTCATGTGTTTTATTTTGCCCTGTATCAAGGACTAAATGTCCTGTCTATCTATCCTTTGCCAGTTCTCAGTGCTTTATTTTGACTGCTACTCCTTTCTCATCCATCCACACTTTTCCTGGTGTGTAACCCTCTCTCATTCATGTGTTTTACCTTTTGTTACTGTGGTCTTTATTGAAACCTCTTTTTTCCCTTCTTCACTGTTTTTTAAATTCTTTTCTTTCCTCAACTCTCCTCTTCTGCTGTGTCAAAGTCTACCTGCTCAAATTCTGGTGAGGTGCCACTTGATGTCTTAAAAAGATGCTGCTGCTCACTAACCTCTGTTACTGTCCTGGTCTGAGAGCACCAGGGTAAAAGTTCTCTGGGGCTCCTGGAACTGATGGCAATCACAGTGTGGGAGGGGGTGCAGCTGTGCCTATGGGGAGGGAGAGGATGGGTTACATGACCCAAATGGACAAATCATGGTATTTCTTCCCATGGTGCTCAGTACAAAAAGGCCCTCGAGAAGAGTCTTGGGGCCTTTAGTGCCTGCTGTGCTGGGAGGATTGCCATGGGCTGTTTGTCATCTCTCCCTGTGCTGCTGCTGTTCCTGACTCCTGTTTTCAAGCTGCAGAGGAGCACTGTCCGACGGGACAGGTCACCTTCTCCTGCCTCCTGGGATGGGGGCAGCACAGCCACTCCAAGGCTTCCTTCCCGCTCGGTCCCTATGTGTTGCCTGATCTAGTCGAGAGGTGGCGTCCCTGCCCATGACAGGGAGGTTGGACTAGGTGATCTCTAAGGTCCCTTCCAGCCTAGGCCATTCTATGATTCTCTGGCTTTTCTTGGACTATAATTGGGACTCTGGTCTTGGGTGCCCCTGCCTGTTGCTGAGTCCAATCCTGGCACTCTCAAACCAGGACGTTTTTTAGGGTTGGAAATTTCTCGTGTCAGAGTGATCCAATGGCTCTGTCAGACAATCGTTAATCTATGGCTACTGCAAGATGCAAAAGACGTGAGCAACACTGGATATAATTACAGAAAAATGTGTTACTTAGGGAAGACCTAGGACAGAAATGTAGTGAGCAGCACTGGATATAATTACAGAAAAATATGTTACTTAGGGAAGACCTAGGACAGAAATGTACTTTGAGGTAGTGTAAATCTACATCTGTTCTGGAGAGCTTAAAGAGATTTTTGCTTAGGGTCACAGCATCAAGCCTGGTGCTACTTTAAATATCTGTACCCTGTCTTCTGAGACCGTAATGTAGGAGAGAGTCTGGAAGAGCTGCTTTGATATTCATGACCTGAGATCCTTCATAAGGTCCTTATCAGTGATAACCCATCCAGGGATGTTTTTCTGACATGAACTGGCAACCACTTCTTGGTTCTGGCACTCTTGACTTTGCCCTGGTTGAGTTTACTGGGTTTTTTTCTGCACATGTCATAGAGATGCAAACAAGTCATTGGAGCAGGAGTTCTGGATAGGCAACATGCATCACCTCTCTGAATGAGAGGGAACCGGTGTCCTTTAAAAGCTGTTTCCTGGAACAATTGGACCATGACAGCAAAACACCTATGTCAGAAAACTGATTTCCTGGCTGCTTTCTGTTACTAGTGCCTAGGTTGGCACCAGTGATCTAGTAAGTGGTGCACATTACTGCCTTGGTGGTTCCATCCTCCTCTTCTCCCACACAGAGACTCTGCCACATGAGACCTTCAGCTCCTTGAGCATGACAGTTTCAGGCTGGTGCTGTGTATATGGCATTGTACACCACAAAACTGGGAATCTTGTACCTGTGCACCAGAGAGTGAGAGGAGGTGGAAAGTCCTGTTTATCTGGTGTGCAGAAGGATTACCTGCTGAAGCAGCAGTTGCTTGACATGACGCTTTCCCTGGACCCACGCATGCACCCTCTGACAAACAGTGTTACCTCAGGCAGCCTTTGAGGTGGCTAATCCTGATCGTTTCCTTTATAAGTCACATTGCTCGGTGCAGATGTCCCTGAGTCTTCTGTGAATGATGCTGAGCTGCCACTTCAGTCAGAGGAACTTGGGATCCATGGGGACGGCACAAGCTGTGGAGCTGCAGGTCTGTGGGAGATGGTCTCATGCAAGCTGGCTCTTTCATCCAAAAGAGGAACAAGTGTTTGGCTATATATGTGACTGATGTGATAATTAGCAGTTGAGAATGAAGCTGTTTATCACCATAAGTCTTTCAGTTGAGACTTACCCTTACAAAAGATACAGCGTGTCATATACCCTATGGCCTGTGTAATATAGGAACTCAAACTGTGATAGTCTTTTCCACTTCTATGCTCGTACCTGGTTCAGATGGACAATTTTGCCCGCTGTCTGAAAATATCTTTTTTTTTTTTCCCGTAAGGAAGGAATGATTCTATCACTGAAGTGTGGTGACTGCTTAGCCTGCATAGATACACGCTGTTAAATGGTGTCCTGGTTTGAGCTAAATGAAATCAATTCTCTGCATAGATACATGCTGTTAAATGGTGTCCTGGTTTCAGCTAAATGAAATCAATTCTGTTCAGTGATTTTTTTTAATTTTTTTTTTTGAACTTTCTAGTTCAGTTTCTTCTAAAGGGCTGCATTTTCTGAGGTTAGGAGCATGTTTTTGCAGACAGTGTGTGCTACTGGCAGTGATAACGCCTGATGTTTACAGTTACTGCCTGGCACTGGGATGCAGAAAGGCTCTTGCTGATACTTATTCCTACAGTGCCCACGGCCACTGCTGGCTCTTGTGTGCCACGCTGGGGGTGCCGGGGAGTGAGAGGGGTCACAAGGAAGTAAAAGGTTGCACCTCCGGGGGTTAATAGACAGGACAGGTGACCAACAAGAGTATTCCATTCTGTATATGTCATATTTAGTATAAATTGAGTGGTCACAAGAGTTGGTGGGGTTTTCTCTCTTCTCTGCAATGGCTGGTGTCCAGGGAGGACTCCATCTGACCTCCTTCTTTTGATCCAAATCCAGCTCCCTGCATCCAGTTCCTGCTGCTGCTGAGCCTGGGGCTTCCCCAGTGCCTCCTGCTCTGCAGCACCAGTGGGAATTGATATGAGGGGGAGGGAGCTGGGTTCAATAGCAGACTTATATATATGTTGTATAGAGTTCTCGATTTTTATCGTTTCACTATTGTTTCTATCAATGTTTTAGTTTTCTAACTTGTAAGTGTTTCTGCCTCATTCTCTTTTTCTTCCTGTTTTGGGGGGAGAAGAGGGGGGTTAGAGAGTGCCTGTCTGCATTTCAGAGGCCTGCACAGCCCTAACCTGTGACAAATGGATATGCTGGAATGGAGTATGTATTCATTCTAGATATAGGAAAGAGAATAGAGGGTCTAGGGACTCTGCTGCCTTTTGCTTTATCCTGAGAAGCCATAGATAGTCTTTTTATATGATTGAATGATCAGTGAAACTCTGATGTTCAGCCAAATCATGGTCTTAGAGAAGGTATTGCAGTTTAGGGGGCCAGTTAGCTCAGTCAGTTGGAGCGTGGTGCTGCTAACACTAAGGTCACGGGTTCGATTCCCGTTCAGTCCCCATGTGTTGCCTGATCTAGTTGAGAGGCGTCCCTGCCCATGACAGGGAGGTTGCGTTGAATGATTTCTAAGGTCCCTTCCAGCCTAGGCCATTCTATGATTCTATGAATGTGCTCTACACTAATGAAATCCAAACCAGAAAACACTGGCAATAGATCTCTATCTGCATAGATCACATTCTTCTATTCTTTGAATATTCAGGCTTATTAAAGAAACCTAAGTAAGAAATTAATGGTGCTGTAATGTCACTTAACTTCTATGTCTGACATGTAAAAAAACCCTGTAATGACTCTTTCTCATGAAAAAGGAAAAAGATGGACTTGTAAAGGCTTTCTCTTTCAACAAAATAGCACAACCTACTTCAGAAATAAGTTGCATGCTTGGAGGTATTTTGTATGTCTACTTTGTAGCCTTTTGATTTTTATACAATAACGTACATTGCTCACAGAGGATAACAGAAAGTGAGAGTGCCTGGGAAGAGCCACTGCAGAGGCAAAGTTTAATCAGCTCTGCTGATCCTGTTGTCTGTAGACACACGCTGGTTCAGTACATGTAAAAGAGTTTCGAAACTTCCAGTGTCTGTTGTGTCAATTTAAGGCATGTATTTCATGATGATGATACTGTTGCAAGCTGCCTTAATATATTGTAGGGGAGGATAAATATGGTCACTGGAAATATTTCACAGCCTTTAGATCAGTAAGTTGCAAGGTTTTATTTCTGTAAGGAAGCTATACTTAATAGAAAAAGTTAAGGTTCTTGCCGTGCTGCTGAGCTGCATCATACGTATCACTTCAGCTTAAGCTGAAGTGGGCAAACCAGTAAGAGGAATGGGAATTGCTTGCAAGTTATGCTGAGAAAGTAATGTGACTCTGCGGTTGCGAGCAAGAACATCACTGGTAAACTGTGCTGTGCCAAGCTTTCATGTTAACACATAGAAAAGCCAATAAAGTTTTCATTTTACTTCTATAAGGCAATACAGCAATTGTTAATCATGTGATTGTTGTGAGAAAATAAAGAACCATGGAAATATTAAGTACATGGAGATTGCAAATTATTGTAGAAGGTGATGGTTCTGAAGGCTCTTGGAGGTTATCGAACCTTATTTTTTCCATCAAACTCCAAATTCTTCTAGCACATTGCTGAAATTTCTATTTACTCATTATGTTAGGACATGTGGGATGACCTAATAGAAAATGATACAGATATTCTTTCAGACATACAGTGGCAAATTGTGTAGATTGTGATTATTATGTACAAGCGAATTTCAAAGTGTCACTGCTTTGCCTTGCCTAAATGGAGATGCCAGCAGTCTGTACACACACAGATGATAGACGTGCTCTAGCTTTGATATTTAACATGCTGTGCTGCAGAGTATTCAAAAAGAACTGGATTGTCTGTGTAGTGCTTGGAGCAAGTTAGAAGTTTATTGTAGAAGTAGAAATTGTGAAGTTGTTCAGGTTGGAAAAGACCTTTAAGATCGTCAACTCCAAATGTTAACTTAGCACTGCAAAATCACAGGGGTCAGCACACCTGGAGTTCAGGGGGTGAGCCTTACCCTGGGAAAACCACCTGCCTAATTGTGGGATCTCCTCTGCAAGGTAAGTACTGCTTCATTCTTAACAGTCTTCTCCCTCAAAAACATAACTGGAGGAAACTGGTATTTTGAACTTCCACTTTTCTGCTGCTCTGATAGCTGTCTTATTTTGTATTGATTTTTTTTTTTGACAGTGTATGCCAGTTGCTGACACTTGTTAGAAGTTGTGATGTGCAAAGTGTTATCAATACTCTGAGCAACAACTCTGAAAATGTGTGATGCTGCTGAGTAGGCCATGGTTCCTCAATTACAGTGTTATGTTTTTCTCCTGTATGGTACTTTTAGGTGTACTCAGGTTCTTATATAAAGATATTAATAAGAAGAATAGACAAAATGGTTTTTATGCATTGCAATGAAAGGAGTCTATAGAATGCTAGGAAAACATTTTATTTTTTTCAAGAGTAGGCCTTTATTTTGAAAAGCAAAATAGAAATGCTGTAATTCATTTGTAAATGGAAGTAATTAACCTTTAAACTTGCAAAACTAATTTATGTACTTAATCATAATCACACTGCTACAGGGCATGGGATTAGGTTTTACAATTCCTTACCTAATTATATGGATGCAGAATACAAAAAGTAAAATGCCTAAAATGGTGCAAATGATAAATGCTCATATAACTGTCTTTCATATTTTGAAAGGCTTTTAAGATACACTAATGTTTGGAACCAGAGAAGTTCAATGCTTTGTTTCTGCATTATTTATGTTCTCTTTTCTACCAAATGATGAAGGGGTTGATGACTGCTGTGAAAGCTATATTATTCCACTCTGAATCATATATTGGTCACAAAACATGAACTTTGTTAGTATTCAAACAAGAAAAAAACCTCCAAGCTTATGTAAAAATGACGCATCACCTGGTCTTTATTAGGCAGACTAACCTCACATTTTTATCTTAAGTTTGACCTTCTCCATGATTTGTCTTATTTTTCTTATTCATATTTTTATTTGTTTTTTACTAATTTCACCAGTTTTTCTACATTTGCAGGTCAAATGTTGATCTACTTTGTCTCACTCCTAAGCATTATTCACATTTTTTTTGGACACTGACAGGTTTTTGCTTCCATTTGGTTCCTCTATCAGTAAGTTAATCAAGAAGTCTAACATAAACTTCACCAGCAGAGCGTGGAGAAGCACAGAGAGAAATGACAGTCTTCCTTAGACCAAGATGAATGTCTCTTCTTCCAGTTAAGGCAGTTCCACTGTATGAAATAACTTTAAGTAGGTGTTAGAAATTTCTGATTCCTTTCTGATTTCTGGAAGACTTCAATAAAAAAGAACCAGCATGTTTAGGCAATGAAGATCTCCAATGAATAGAAAGGGATGTATTTCTGCAAAATGATTTGTACTTTTTTGCTCTACAATGTAAATAATATTAATGTTGCTTTTTAAAATGTATTTACTAATCTTAGAACGCTTTATCCTTTGTGCCTAGTTGAAGACTCTTATAATATACCCAGAAAGCTGATGGTGATTTTGGAGGAGAGTATTGATTTCTCATAGTGTGAGTGAAAAACTGATTATAATGAATGTGACTAAACTGAATTTATCAATACTTACATCATCAGGAAGGTTTTCCCTAGGGTACGTTTCAGGATGGCGACACTTTGTTCATGAGAATGGGCAGTTATTTAGTAAAACATGCATGGTGGCATTAAGGAATATTCTCTAGCTTAACCAATAGACCCGATTAGGATTTTTTTTTTTTTTTAAGTCCTTGAGCTGTGGAGAGTAGGGACTTAAATTTCCTGCTATTCCAAAATGCCAAGAAGACATAGATGGCTTTGGTCACTGTCTGCAGACACATGAATTATTTAAGGCTAGCTTATCACATGACTAGATTTTTCTAGTCCCTTCTGCAAGTTTTGTGTATGTTTGTCAAATCATCCCAAGAAGATCTTTCAAGGGAGTTAAACCAGCATTTTTCATTCATAGAACCTCACCTCTGAAGTCAATCACTGCAAGAAAACATGCACTCCTGGGCTAAGAATTCCTGAGTTTTCTTGTAGCAAGACTTTCCTTCAGCACTGTCTTGCCTGCATCATCAGTAAAAAGACAGGGCTAGAACAGGCCCTAAAAAGGCCAAATAAATTTTATTCCCCTGAAAGTAAGTTTCTGTTGTATGTTTTATGCTAACAGATGACTGCCTGATCTGTTCTCGGATGCCTCCAGTACTGGTGATTCTACAGCAGGTTCTAGTACCTGAATGCCCTTACCATTTTTGCTAATACTCTGCCTAACTCTTCCTTGCTGTAGTTTATTTATTTTACTGTCTGCCATGGACACAGAGAACAGTTTATTTCTGAGTACTGTTAAGACTCAGATTTTTTTCCCTGCTATTTTTTACCCCCTGGTATATAAGGGAAAATGAATGTGGCTGCATGCACAAACACACATACATCTATGGATAAATTAACACAAAAAATGTAGTCTTTTGTCTAATAATTCTTGCTTTTCTTCATGAAGTCTCTATCTCTTGTAAAAAAAAAAGTGACCAATACTAGACATATGATTTTCTCCTCCTAATTCTGTGGAGAACAAAGTTTCTTTTTCCTGCACAGACATATTCACACTGGGGATGTACCTACATGCAAGCATTACTGAAGAGCTTTTCTTTGGGAATACCCATGGGAGGATTCCCTAGCCCATCTCTCTGCATGTGCTGTCCATGAATCACCTCCGAGAGGGGCAAAGTAGATAGAGTAGGTACTCTTCTCCTGGAGTTCGCATCTGTTGCTTCACTGAGAACAAAATTTTCCTCCTCTCAAAACTTGACCTGCATCCCAGCTTCAGGTAGTACAGACTATTTTTTCCACTCTAGCTCTTGAGCTTTTAGTAGGAAACCTTCTTTTTATGAGCTGTAGTTTTCTTGAATCTGAAGAAAATAACTTTTCAACCTTTGTATAGAGAATTACAGCTGTTTGCCCTGTTAGCTCCAAATATTGTGTTTCTTGTTGGACATTGATGTAGCTGCAGTTCCTCCTGCTGTGGTGTGAAGCACGTTGTGACTGCTTGACCGCTTCAGACATGAACTGGGACTACTGGTGGTGTCTGAGGTATGTCTTGTATAGACCCACAAACTCTTCTGCTGGTCTAGGACAGTTAGATAACAGATCAACATTGAATAGAAGTAAAGTTAATGTCTTAAAATCAGAAACGTTCATTGTCAGTCCCTCAGTCTTTGGAAATCAGTGTCTTTCTCTTTGTACTGAATTAGCAAATAGTAATTTAGAATAATTTTTCAGGAATCACTGAATGTCACTTTCATTATTGTTACTACTATTATGGTGCTTAGAATTCTCAGGAGACCTCAGATTTCTCAAGGGAGCTCCAAATTTAAGAGGAGACTCTATGGTGGGACTTGTTCAGTATCTGCAGTGTTGAGATGTTGCACCTTCTGCACACGCACACATGCTAAGTGGCATCTTTTGAGATCTTGTGAAACCCTCCAGACAACCTCTGAAAGGAGATTGACCTTTTGGCTTCTATTTATTGCCTTCCAAATTCCAATATTCTATAACACCATATCCTGAGGGACAGGAAATATTTATTTTTTCTAAGGTCATAATGCTAACACAGCTACCTTTACTCTAGGTTCTGACATATTCATTGAAGAACTAGCTTGCAATGCTTGCACAAAGCATGTCTTTGTGCTTTTTAAATGCTTGCATAGTGCTAGAAAACAAGGATAAGTGTAGCTATCTTGTGTGTGACATCTGCTCGGATTGCCAAGGTAGGTGATACCGATGCATCATCCCAATCTCTAGATGCATTTCCAATGTACCTCACGCATGAATTTTTTTGGTGAAGGCTGTCAGAGGAGGGCATGGTGCTGTATTCCTGCTTAAAGATTAGCTGGGACTTAGGGTAGAGTGCCCACGCAGGATAACCAGGGTTACAGATTGCGTGTTACCCTGTGTCTAGACTGGCTGGTACATCTTGCATTTAACAGTGCCCAGACCAAAAAAAAATTAAATAAAGTAGCCACAGAAAAGGGAACAAAACCTTAATCTCCCACACTCTTGAATGTGCAGCATAATTAAAAGTATAAATAATGTTTCTCACCTCTTCTCCTCTCTCTTATGTCAGTGAATCATTTATTTCTGTGTGCAAAGTAGGCAGAGTGACAGGGATCTTTTCCCATAGCTGAATCTTTTTCTGGAATACATTGATTAGGTTGTATT
>NW_009701831.1:72740-101250 GCF_000703405.1 Apaloderma vittatum
GTAAGCAAAGCCGAACTCACATTTCTAATGCTGGAGTAAGATTCAGAGGAGAGGAGGTGCCCTGGCCTCATTGTGATTTAAAGAAAAAAAAAAATCTTTGCTGTGCACTTTCTTATTTGTTTTGTTGCCTTTTTCTGTTTTTAAAGAGTACACTTAGGGGAGAGTTTTTGGATGCGAGTTCCAAGTAGAAGTAAATATTTCCTTGTAGCCTTGATTTGGGTGTCTAACCCAGGTCCTCCAGGGTGCTGGCACTTCTCTGAACTTAATTATGAAGACATCTGCTCTCTCTGTGAAATTTATTAGTGATTTGTGACTATTGCATCATTGCAGTCATAGGGCCCCTGCACTTGTCTGGTTAGACCTTCCATAGATGGGACCCTTAAGTTCAATGCAGACACCCTCTTTCTCATAATATAGGTGTTTACAAGGATAACTCCCACTAACTTATGTTTGAAGGCCTAATATTTTAAATTAGCAGAAAACTAAAACCAAACAAATTCACCCAGATTTCATGGACAAAGTATGGATCTTTTTTTAGCTGATGCACACTGCATCTGAGGAGAGGTTAGCAATACTCTTAAAGCATCTACAGTCCAGAGTGTACACTTGACAGGTAATTATGATAAAATATCAGACTTTTGCATAAAACAGTGTCTGCCAGATATTTTTTCTTCTGTTTCATCAGCATCTAGTCCCCTACTGCTTGCAAGTTGTAATAGTGAACCTGTCAAAGGGTAGGCTAAGAGCAAGTAATCACAACTTCATGCCCTTAACCTTATTCTGAACAGGTGAACATGAAAGGGGTAAGCACGTATATATACAAACAGATATGTTTATGCCCATTCAGTCTTCCAACTATACAAGCTAAGTTCTGTGCTGCCTATTAGTATGGCTGTAAGTTTTTAGGGAACAAGATGTGGCTATTTTTATATGAATATTCTCCAATGTGATAAGTGCTGTAGCTTCTTCCTTTGTCTTATGAGAAGAACATTAATTAAAACTTAAGATGATTCTCTTCTCCTAGTCTCTTATAATTATTATTCTGAGGGTCTGGAAGGGTTTTTTTGAGTTTTCTGTTCATTTTTTCTGTAGTAGAAATTAGTCTGGTTTTTTTTAGTCTGGTTTTTTTTTTTGGACTTGTCATTTGCTTTTCACTTGTTCTACGTGTTATAATTTCAGTGGAGAAAAAACCATTTATATACATAGGATTCTCATCCACTTAATTTATATGCAATAAATGTTCTCAGGACTTCTAGAAAGTCATTTAAAAATGAATAAACATCAACTTTAATATATTTGTTGAAAAAACACATCTTTTCTAACACCTGCACATGATCCCTATTTTTTTATGTCTAAAAATGTAAGATAAATAAGATCAAATCAAAGTTTGTTTTTTCATGCCTTCTTTTACATTAGAGGGGGAGAAAAAAAATCAATAAACTCTCCACTTCCTGAGATCTCATTCTGCAAGTCCACTTTACTCATCTAGTCTTTGAAATCTGAGGATAAATATGTGTGCATGGCTGGTGGAAGTGAACTTCTTATTAGAATATTGACAGCAAATTGCTGACCTTCTTAACCGTTAACACAGGCAATCTCAGTTTTAAGGTGTAGTGTGAAAAAGAAAAGGAGAGAAGTCCAAAGAGTAAGGTAAGAGGGTAGCCTTTTCACTAAGGGCAGATGGAGGAAGTGTCTTGGTAACCTGTATAAAAATATATTTCTGCCTAAAAAGACCTTCTTAACTAAATATCTGGTAAAAAATAGCATTTGCTCAGGACAGATCTTTGTAGCTCCATCTCCTCTCTTTTAATTACTCATCTGAACCCTGATTTGTGTTCTTGAACATTTCCTGCGTTTAATCAACGTTTTTGCATTGGCAGCTTGTAATTTTTGCCCATGTAAAGATATCACACTGAATTTACATTGCAGGATAAACAGTGTGTAATCATAATCCAATCCGTGTTGTTGTTTAATGTAGTTGCTTTGAAGAATAGCTCTGTCAACAGAAATTTTAGTCAAATTCCTGATTGAAGTTTACTGTTTCACCCAAGTATATTCCTGAATCAAGTCTATGAATATGCAAGATACAATCAGTTACTTTTCCTTTTAGCTGTAATGTATGATGTAGTCTACAAATTGTTCTTCATATTTTCAGATATGCCTTAGCAAAGCCATAAGACTTCAGTTTTATTTAACTTCCTCATCATAAACCCTTATTTTCTTTGATAACACAGAAATTTAAAATTTGGGGGCTGCCGCTGTTATTTGTCTTCAAATCTTACCAAAACTGCCAGTACATGTATTTCACTGTGTTTTCCAACTTGTTTACTATCATAAATCCTCTACCATTTGAGACAATGGTTTCTTTTTGTTCTATTTATATCCTTTCTGTCAATTATTATTAATGGACAACAACAATCATCAAATAATTTATGGTAATATTAGATTCCAGCAGCAGTGGCTGTTTGTGGTTGGCACTCTGGAGTGTAAAGTCACTGCATTTCAGATCTGCACAGTCATTGCTGGTTTCTCACACTGACCTCCAGCACAGCAATGAGGTGCCCTGTTCCTCAGACTGTCACCTTCAGCTGTGTTACACGTAACCACCTTTGTGCTTTGAACTTGTTATGTGAAGGGTAAAATTGTGTAAGGTGACATGATGGGTCCTTTTTGGTTTTGATGCTACCTTTTCCTAAAATGTCACGTCGCCTCTGGAAGCTTTCACAGAATCATCGAATGTTGGGAATTGGAAGGGACCTCAAAAAATTATCTAGTCCAGCCCCCCTGCCAGAACACGATCACCTACAGTAGGTCACACAGAAACGCATCCAGGCGGGTTTTGAATTTCTCCAGAGAAGGAGACTCCACAACCTCCCTGGGCAGCCTGTGCCAGTGCTCTGTCATCCCTACAATGAAAAAGTATTTACTAATGTTTTTGTGGAACCTCCTATGCTTGAGCTTACACCTATTGCTCCTTGTCCTGTCATTGGACATCCCTGAGAAGAGCCTGGCTCCATCTTCATGACACTCACCCTTTATATATTTATAAACATTTATGAGGTCACCCCTCAGCCTCCTCTTCTCCAAGCTAAAGAGACCCAGCTCCTTCAGCCTTTCCTCATAAGGGAGATGTTCCACTCCCTTCATCATCTCTGTGGCTCTGCGCTGGACACCCCCGTCATCATCTCTGTGGCTCTGCGCTGGACTCTCTCAAGCAGTTCCCTGTCTTTCTTGAGCTGAGGGGCCCAGAACTGGACACAATATTCCAGATGCAGACGCACCTTGACCCACTAGCTACTCCCAGGACGACATTGGCCTTCTTGGCCACGAGGGCACGTTGCTGGCTCATGGCCATCCTTCTCTCCACTAGAACCCCCAGGTCCCTTTCTCCTATGCTGCTCTCCAGCAGGTCAGTCCCCAACCTATACTGGCACATGGGGTTATTCTTTCCCAGGTGCAAGACTCTACATTTGCCCTTGTTGAACTTCCTAATGCTTCTCCCTGCCGAGCCCTCTGGCCTGTCTAAGTCTCTCTGAATGGCAGCACAGCCTTCTGGGGTGTCAGCGACTCCTCCCAGTTTTGTGTCGTCAACAAACTTGCTGACAACGCTCTCTAATCCCTCATCCAGGTCACTGATGAATATACTGAAAAGCACTGGCCCCAGTTCTGACCCCAGAGGGACTCCACTAGACACAGGCCTCCAGCTAGACTCTGCCCCACCAGTTAAAGTGATTTATTCTGTTCAGAACTCTATTTCTTGAAAATCTTGGCTAGTTCCTCTAGACTAGCCTTTTCCCAAGTAGAAATCATCAAAATGATGTCTAAAAGAAGTTACAAACAGAAACCATACTGCAAACTTCCATGTGAATGGTTGATACCGGTGGGTCCTTTGGCACAAAACAGGCAGTCCTGCAGTACTTACATGTCAGGTGATACATTGCATATCTCTAATAACCGCATTTGTTCTTCAAAGTAATTCTGAATGCATTCATGCGAAGAGTGTGTTTCACATCCTGCTGTAAGTATTGTACTGTGTGGTACAAACTGAAGAGGCTTGAAGGGAAGAGTATTTTTCATGTGTGTTGATTTACATTCACAGAATGGATTTTAAGATTTGCAGCAGGTGAGAAAATGGTCTGGGACTTCCTTATTCCTTTAAGGAAAAGTGCAGGAAAAGGTCAGATAACAGGTCTAGGTGACATGGGTATGACGACAACCATTTAGAACAGCAGCCTTGTGACCTGCACAAACCACAGTGTGACACTACACTGCATCTTGCTGCACAGTGGAGTTATAAAGTGTTTCCATCTTTTGTGCTTTTGCAATACAAAGAGTAAAAATTGGGATCAAACGGCTAGGTCTGGAGTAAGAATAATCAAAATCTATGATGTCTACTGGGTATTATAGCCATCAAAATAAAAATAACATTCAGTAAACTATTCAAAGAAAATATTCATATGTACCATGTACACTATTTACATTCAAGTAATGGATGTGACAAGTTGTAATGAAGGAAAAAGATCAGCTCAGATATTTCATATTTTTGTTGACCCACAGACTGACACATTCAGATAACTATATGCAAGGATTACATTTGTCAGAGTTGTCTGTAAATCAGGTGTCATTTCCCAGTATTAGAATGGCATTTCCAGAACTCAAATGGATTCTTTTCCTTTCACCTCTTCTATGTTTATCTTGTGTTGACTAATGCAACAGCATATCTGATTGGACAAAAAAGGTCACATTGCCTCTTCATTCTCGGATCTTTCTCCACTCTTCTTGCTGGGTCTCTGATTATTTTGACTCAATGATTCTTTTGAGATTGCTGTCGCGGTCTCTTTGCAAAAGAGGTAGTCAAAAATTCTGGTCTTCCGGTAGTTTGGTTTTTATTTCTTTTAAATGGCGTTTTAGCTCAATTATTCCCCAAGGCTAATTATTCCTGATGCATCTGAATTAGATTTATTAGAAGTGATCACAGCTGTGATGATATAAACCAGTATCTTTACTGTGACACTGTTTATATTTCTAGTTTTACATTTGAATTACAGCATTTAGCATTGCATTTGAAGTCAGGCTCTGATGAAGTTCATGAGTAACTATAAGAGTAAATGGGCTTTAAGAAGCATGAACTGAAATGCAATGACTATCAGAACAGTGCTTTCATCAGTTAGTGTTTGTAGACTGATAAGCTGATTCAATAAATTCTCTCCTACTCTCATAGCTTTTTTTTTTCTCTGATGTTTTGCTTGCCTCTTTCATAATATTTAAAGAACGATAATTCTAAACTGTAAATGAGGCTTCTTAATCCTAGAAGCCTTCTATTACTTACAAATTTGTCATTGGCTTAGCTATGGTGTATGAATAAGTTTCTAGAAGGTCTGGTGTTTGTAAAGGAAAAAACATTCTCTAACACTATACTGGAAACTTGCTGATGTTAAACTGTGTGAATATCTCCTTTGAAATTTTTTTCCGATATGCCCAAGTTCCATCTATGGTTTCAGAAGGGCCAGGTATGTAGGGAAGAGTTATTTCAAATATGTTTATTTTACAGGGCAGTTTGTTCTTTATTTTAAAGACCTTTTATTTCCTAATACTCAGGTTTTGCTGTTTGTTTTTCATCTGTCTAGAGAGAGAAGTAGGGGGATGTTTTAAGTCTTTCACAGGGGCATTAAATTCTAATTATATCCTAATTATTGTTAATGTAATAGGTGGGCATTCTGGAGGGAAGTAATTTTGATAGCAGGACTTCCAGCAGATATGTGTGCACTCCTGTCTCAGCTTCAGTGTCCTAAAAGCAAATCAATACATTTCTGCTCTACTGGCAGTTTATAACGGCTTTCAGTTTACAGTGCATAAGCTGCAAAACTTATTTTCTAAAACAAGAAAAAAAGCAATTTGAGATACCCAATTCCATTTTAAAAAAAAAAGATTATGTGCAGTTAGGTTGCTGGTTTAATTCTGCTGCTCTAGTGTGCTGTGTTACATGAACAGATTGATTTACAAGACTCAGGTTTGTCAACAGGCAAGTTTTGCACTAATTACTGATTTTTCTTTTTTGCAGATATATACTTTTAAAAAGGACGAAAATGCCTAGAAAAAATTTAAAGTTCTCTTTCTTAAGATGTACTCAATAATCTTATGTTGTATATTCAGCATTTGAGAGATTCAGGAGGAAGATAATATAGTACAGAGTTCTTCTAGGCAATGTAAGAAATCGCAGTCTCAATCAAACTCTTAAGACAACTTGTCACAAGAGCACTGATTGACAGTGGTGACAGCAGGAACTCCTGAACCAACTCTCTTTTGGACTTGCAAGTTGATTCTTCCTGGGCCATGTGGAGACAAACCTGAGCAATATGTCACCTTTGTGAGCCCAGATATTGCCTGGGCCTGGAGATGTCTGGATTTACCACATCATTGCTGCCAGACAACTGTTAAACAGGCATGGAGACAAAAGCTCCGCTTACCCCATGGCTGTCATCACTTCTTTATTTTTTTTAACTTTTTAGTTTTGAGTGATTCTTGCTTAGAACTGCCAACCTCATGCTAGTGCTCCCAAGAGTGCTGGAGATTTGATTGCCCTCCATCTAAAACATTGACAATATGAAGTTCTTGGTCAGATGCTGAGTAGTGAAAACGGCAGCCTGCTGACCTGTCAATATGAGGGTACTTCTCCTGGCTGATTCTAATCCTAATTGGCATAGATGTCTGAAATGGTCCATTTTTCTCCACCTCTTCTGTTACCTGGCATTTTCTGTGACCAGAGATCAGGCTTGTCCGAGGAAAGAAGAACCTTTGCTTTGGAGAATAGGTTTCTCTTTTGGCATCTTTACCTCAACTGAGTTTCTTACACTCAGATTTTCATCAGAGCTATGGTGTGGATCTGGAGCAAACTTGACATAATTTCACCAAATTGGCAGAGCTACCACTGATAAACAGACTATTTGTTTGGTTTTAATTTGTCCCTCATCTGCATCCATCCCTTGTGGCTCTTTGGAGAAAAAAGGTGACTCTGTTAAAGCAGACAGTGACTGGCAGGGTTTTACCCACAGAGATAATGCTGATATGCATGCCTTGTCAAAAGAAACACATTTATGAAGCACCTAACTTCAGAGAATTCAGGGGCTGGACACTTCCAATCTACCCCTCACACTGGGTTCTAACACAGCGTGCACCCCTGTGCCAGTTGGGTAGTTAGTTATGAGCGTTGTTATGCAGCGCATACAACCTGAGCTCGTGGAGTTGTTCTGAGAATTGTGCTGATGACCTACATTGGAAGGCAACATTTAGTTCCAGGTTTTTAAATGAGGCATGCAATTTATAAAATTTCTGAGCAAAATTACATTCCGGATCGATGTGAGCAAGGAGATCAGTAAAGCTTCCATTTATCTCTTCCAACACATCCAAAAGTAGAGTGAGAATTAAATGTTCAAAAGCCTGAGATTTATTATTTTCCATGCCAATTGAAGGCTGTCTTCATGTTCAGCGTACAAAAGGCCATTTGGTTGCTACTGAAATTACTGACTAAAATACCCAGGGCTGACACATTTGTCAGAAAACTGACAAGCATCCGATTCAATAAAAGTTTCCAGCATTTTGTTCGACATTTTGGTGGTTGGTTATCATTGTGAAGGGGATTGTTAGTGAATTATTTTCATCCTGTAACTTTTACATCTATAACTTATTTGATAGCACTGCCACCCCTAAAGTCTAAAGCAACATTTTCTTCCTTTTCACATTCATGTAGGTGAACTTTTGTTTTTGGCAATACCACTGGTTTGAGAGAAAATATTTTAAAAATTCTATAACCTCTCTGCAGGCAGATTTCTTTCCCAGTATTTAATCTTTTTAATAATTTCATGTGACAGGACAGGTACTTCATAATTCCCACAAGATGCCCACGACAACTCAAAAGAAATGTAAACCTCATGCAAATATTTTTTTTCTCCTATACTAGGAAGCTAATTTTGATGTCCTATTAGTACGGACAGATTTTAATATATATTAGCCAGCAAGCATTTGTAAAGTGGTCTGATCCTTGATACTATACAGCATCGCTTCTGGGGAGTGTAATGGGTCACCTCCGTCTTCTCTTAAGAAAAGATATGGTATGGATGAAGGGTATTATTGCCAATGAGCAAATGAGCTATGTCAAATTAAGCCATGAAGAAGGAAACTGATTTCTTGGATTCTTGCACTACTGTTGACTATCTCTCATGACTAGCACATCCATGCTATTCCTAGAGAAGTGGAGCTTACTGACAAAATGCAGTCTCATATTCCTCTTAGTTTACCTTCTCAGTTCAAACACTCAGTATCCTCTAGGGGAAAATACTTGCTACTACTGAAGTGTTCAGTCAGAGTTTCTCTGAGTTTCCTCTTAGACCATTGCCCTCCAGGGCACTGAGCACTCCTGGGTTTCTGCGAACTTTGGGTAAAATCTTTTCATTCGGGAAAAACCTCAGGGGAAATTAAGGACTCTCAGTGGCCACATTTTTGAATATTGGCGGTTTGTTCACAGCTGTATTGTAGATCTGAAAGGGTAACTTCTGGCAGTTGTTATTTTAACTTGCAAAGAAAGGAGTAAGCTGTATACTTCTGACACCTCTAACCAGCTTATTTCAGAGTTAATTCATTTCTATGTACCCTTTCACATTTCTTGCCAAGTGTCACTTCAAGACAATTTTCTTGCCTAAATTAAATTCCTATGAGACTGAGAGCCGTGCTTCATACCTCTAGTTTTAAAAGGACTCTTTCTTCTTACGTTTACAGCGCTCACTCCTTCAGATATTGGAAGACTTATTTGAATTAATAGCTCCATAATCACAGCATTTTCTACCTTGACTATACATTCTATTAGAGCTCAAGTTATGCTGACCTCACAGAAAAAAAAAATGTTTTCTACGCCAGTATTTGCTTAACACATTGCTGGAACTCAGTCCTGGTCTGAAGTTTTGCATTACTGAAGAGGTATTCACCATGGACGTGCCTTGGTAGGATGTCTAAATGTTAATTACTGCCTGATGTAGTTACTGCCTAAATGAAGGACATCAAGACCCTGATAGCTAAGCCTGTATTTGTTTCAAAGAAACATTTATGTGGAAATGGATGTGGGCAGTCACTAGGAGACATACATAATTTACGTCCTAGTAACTGCAAGTTGCACATAAATGGAACACGTATATTGAAGAAGTCTAGTTACTGATTAGTAACTTATTTTATCAAACACAGACAGTGTCAAGGAATTTGACCAACATAACATGTGTGTGCCTTGACAGGGTTGGAAGAAAAATCAGCTTTAGGATGCTGCTTAGGAGAGATGTTTTGCGTTTTTGTTTTGCTTGAATACATTTAGTCACAACTGAAGGAGGGGGAGAAGTCAGATCTATGCCTCTAACACTTTCTAATGCGACGCTGGTTACAGTTTCTTGAGTCACAGGGTTCTTTTGTATTTTTAAAAGTATGAGCTGTGTACTTGTCCTCCTTTCAGTGTCCATTCCTGACCGGCAGTTTCTCTACTAGTATTCTATCCCTGGATGGGTGTCTGGGCTACTCTGTCTGCATTTCTCCAATTGCCATAGAAAGGGGCCAGGTCTGATGAGGCACTGTGGTTTAGAAAATCGAAGTTCCACAAGTAGCAACTGGAAAGTTTAAAAAACCTTGGAAATAAAGACTGAAAATTTTCAAGTTGGTTCAAGGTTAGTTAATAATGTAATTTGTACATCATAAAATTGTATTATAAAAGTTAAATGAATATAAATCTTATTTTGCTATAATTTGCAAATGTCTCTGGTTTCCAGGGCTCTATGTCATGTTTTTTTATTCTTAATCAGCATTATGCCGTATGAAAATCTCTTACAATCTTTATGATTACATACAGACACTTAGGAAAATGTCTAGTGGCTATAATTTGTGGCAAAGTTAAAATTCTTATATTGCATTGCAGCTTTACTTTAGTCATCCTGTCACTGACCAGACTACAAAATTAAAGCTAGAACAAGGATTCGGTTTGAATTAAATCTTTGTGGTGGCGTTTGGCTCCACTTGAGTCAGAGATGGATGAAACCTTCAGTGAATGTTTTGAACTATGAGTGTGTGGGGAAAAGCACGTCTTTGAGAAGGTATGAGAAGGGACCCTACTACCCAGACAGTTTCATTGGGAGCTGTAGCAGATCCCTGGCAAGCAGAAAATGGTGGGAGAAAATGAAGATTTGAATGAAAACAGGGTCTTTAACACAAACCTTTCCTGCTTCAGGACACAGCGGCAAGTATAAGCTTGTCTTATTGTGAACATACCGTAGACTGATCACTGCCTAGAACCCCCTTAAGACAGTGCTGTTAGGGGGAAGTGTAGTTAACCTAGAGATTGCTGAGCCTGTATCATGAGAGAGGAGCTTTAGGAAATGAAACCCCAGTTGAGCTTGGAACAGTGGTCTTGCTTTGTGATGGAGTTCATTTTATATACTCAGTACTTCGGAGGGGCCGCTTAACTGTCTGCTATCCTCTATTTGCTGTTGTTAGAGACACAACTCACTTCTGCTTATAGCATATCTGGATGAAAATCTATTAAAAAAAGCTTGAAGCAGACTTCTTATATTTATGCTTGTCTATTCGGCTGACCTGATGCCCTTTAAGAAGCGTGACTTCACCGTGCGTTTCAGAGAGATGTGTTTGCTAGCCAAGACTGACTTCAGAGAAGTCTGCAAAACACAAGCAGCAGAAGCTTCTAGAAGAGCCTTCTGTGTGAAAACAGCACCTGTCTGGGACCATGACACAGTGAATTGCATCTGTCACTCGCATGTGACCTCAAATACTGTCTCCATTTCTGGTGTCCCCACCATAAGAGGGATATGGATTTGTTGAAATGAATTCAGAGGAGGGTCACAAAGATGATCCAGGGGCTGGAACACCTCTGCTACGAGGACAGGCTGCGGGAGCTGGGATTGTTCAGACTAGAAAAGAGAGACTCCAGAGGGACCTTGTAACTGCTTTCCAGTACCTGAAAGGAACATACAAGAAGGCTGGGGAGGGACTTTTTGCAAGAGTGCCAGTGACAGAACAAGGGGAAATGGATTTAAATTGAAGGAGAATAAGTTTAGATTGGATCTTAAGAAGAAATTCTTCAGTGCGACAGTGGCAAGACTCTGGAATAGATTACCTAGAGAGGCTGTGGATACCTCCTCCCTGGAGATGTTCAAGGTCAGGTTGGATGAGGCCTTGAGCATCCTGGTCCCATGGCAGGGAGATTGGATTAGATGATCTCTAAGGTCCCTTCCAACATAAGACATTCTATGATTCCAGGATGTGAATGTGCCAAAGATACCATCTTTCTCATGTCTCCTTTCTATGGTCTTATCCCTGAGCTTGGAATGGAGTTCATGATGAACCCAAGATATGGAGAACAACGCTGGCCTTCTTTGTAGACACTGGAAGTTTTGCTAATGACCATTTCTGTTTTCAGAGTTCAGAATGTAATTCTGCTCTATGTCCTGTCTTACTGGAAAGAGAAGAGATTCTCTTTTCTCTTGCCTTGTCCTTAGTAGGAAGAGAGCTGCTTTTGTCCTGGAAATGGTTAACATCCACCTCAACAATCTAAGCCTCAAACCAGCTTCCTTTTCCACCACCTCTGAGATGGGGCTTTTTATGTCTGTTGAAGATGGTGGAGCTATCTTCTGCTCAAATTTTTTTTTGTTTTATTTTTTCTATTTTTATTTTAGATATAAACCCCTATCAGGATGCGTCTTAGAGCTTTGCTTATGGCAAAGACTTTGAGCTCTTGTGACATCTGACTCTTTGCAGCTGATACAGTGGCAAGGGGTCTTTCTTGTGTTGGATTAACCTGGATTCCAGCTCCCTATAAATTCTCTACTCAGAACTTCGTTGTGTCTGCTACTGATTTAATCTCTTGTCTTTGTGTCTATTAACCATTAAGAAAAAAACCCACCAACCCCTAAATCTGCTGACTTTAATCCCTTCATTGTATTTCAGGAAATAATCTGCAATATTTCAGAAGTCTGACTTTCCCAGAACCCTGGAAGCAGGTACAAGACTTTGGGAATTTGGATCATATATATGAATTTATTGTTACTAAACTGCATATAGAAAAGTCTAACCCTGAAGTTGCACCTTCTCTCTGATGAAGAAATGCACTGGAAATAGAAACATTGTTATGATGTAGAATGCTTAGTCTTGTCTTCTCACTGCAGTTTCAGTCTGCTGACCCAAATGCTAAGCAACAAACGTCAATCACGATGCTATCATCCCTCCTCAGTAACACAAAATGAATTTATTTCATTTGCTCAGTTGCATGCTGAAGGATTGGCATCAGTTACTTTTCTTCGTTTCTCCATCATTCTCTGGCTTTCTGTGATGTTACAAAAGGCAAATTTGCATAAATGTTAGTGCACTTCACATGGAGAGTCTGAGCTTCTTACCAACTGTTTTCTGTGGTATAAGCCTATACTAATTTGTTCAGTGAATGTGTTGTAACCTCACTGAAGGTCTTGTTGGTAGGTCCTTTGCACTTTATTTCTTTTGCTTTCTTTGTAAAATTAGTGGATCATGGGTATTTTCTATAGAAAACATGTATATTATGGTTTCACCTACTTTTCTATAGATGAATTGTTGTATCCCATATCCTTGTAAAAATCTAGCATTTGTGGTTTGAGATTATGACTTTTTCTGGACTACCATAAGATATGAAGTGATGTAATAAACAATTACTCAAGAATACAAAAGTGTTTGATATGATATTATGAGTTTCACTTAGAAAATAGTAATATCCATTTTTATAGCTACAACTTCGTGGGCAAGAGGATTTCAGGTGAAATTTTGTGTAATGACATTATGCAAGTAGAAGATTCCTCATTTAGACATCTCACATGCTGTCTAGATAGACATATTATGAAGTTAAATACCTAAGTGTTAATATTGTGTGTGCCTCCACATAATTGCAGGCACCTGTAACATAAGAGTGCCAAAGAAAAGGCAAATTTTTAAAAAAAATCTGCAGGGTTTTTTATCTCTCATTAAAAAGACTGGAAACCAATGTACTCTCTCTTTTTGCAAAATACATACTGAGCAAATGAATTTATATTCTAAGCAAGAAATACCTCTCACCACACGATCTTCCAGGCTAATGGCCTCAGAAAAGTGGATATAGAATTTTTTTTCCTGTAATAGTAATAACGTTTGCAGAGATGAAATTGTCAAGATAGCTATTGATACTCCAAATTAAATCTTACTTATAATCTTCAACATGCTGAAGATAGTTCTTGAAATATCCTTTGAGAAATCCATGCAATCTTGTTTATGTCTGTGGAGTTATAGCAAAGGTTCACGCTTCTTTCTCTCTCACTTTAGCTGGTCTTTAGCAGTTGGAAATTTTTCATAGCACTTTGAAAAAAGTTGTTGTGCACATCTTAAGCTAATGCAATGACATCTTGATTTTGGGTTTTAATTCGCAGGTGCTAATTAGAAAGGTCCCACTCAGTGCATGTATTTGGGAGTTGCTGACAAGGAGACATGTCAGCAACTGGCAAATTTATTGTTGGAAAAAGAGAAATGGAGGCACTGGTCTTATGGTTAGGTACATGTGGGACAAGGAAACCTGAGTTCCGTTTTTTTTTCCTCCAATCAGTATATGAGTTTTAAAGAGTAGCGAACTGAAGCCATCTGCAGGCATAATCAGCAGCACTCATTAATGCCTGCCAACTGACCTGAAATTTAACTGATAGAGGCATATACATCTAGAAGGTTAGATGTCTGTAAAGCTCATCAGTGACAAAAGGGTGTAATACACTTTCAGTATCCCAGAAAGCACTGAGGCCCCCCAGCTCCCCTCACCATATATCTGGGTTGAAAATTCTGATTTCCGGTTGAAAATACTCAATGACTTTTGGTGAGACTTTTCATGTACGGAAGGGATGGTGCTAAGGAAGTGGAGAGGAGAGATAAAATCTCCATAGCAGTATGTTGCTCAGCTGCCTTCTATTTGATGTAAACAATTCAGCAGTTTTAATTTTTAATAACTGATATCATTTATCCATGTCTCACTCTCACATGTATTAGAGACGATCTGGATTGTTCTGATGAGATCTAGTTTAAAGCTTTACTTGAACCTCAAATCAAATGTTAATTGGTGTTTGAATACTTTTAATTTAATTCTGTGGCCTGTCACGTCTCTTTCAAAACAGGTCTTCAAGGATTTTTCTGTTGCTTAACTGTTTAGCCTGTAGAAGGCGCAGGGGAGACCTTACAGTGGCTATGCAGTACCTGAAGGGGGCTACAGGAAAGAAGGGGAGGGACTCTTTATTAGGTAGTGTTGTGCTAGGATGAGGGGTGAGGGTTTCAAACTGAAAGAGGGAATAATTAGATTAGATTTTAGGAAGAAATTATTTTCTGTGAGGGTGGTAAGACACAGGACCAGGTTGCCCAGATAGGTTGTGGAAGCCCCTTCCCTGGAGATGTTCAAGGTCAGTCTGGATGGGGCTTTGAGAAACCTGGTCTAGTGGTAGGTGTCCTTGCCCGTGGTAGGGAACTAGATGATCTTTAAGATCCCTTCCAACCCAAACTATTCTATGATTCTGTGATTAACTGAGCAGAAGAGGCACTTGAATTTTAAAAGGAAAACTTTCCCTTGATAGAATTCTGCTTCTCTTTGCAAGCCTAAATTTTGTATGTCTCTGAAAGAGCATCAAAACCAGCTAAAAGTTTATGAATTTGGTTACTTTTAAAAAAAATGTAATACAGAGGAATTGTATAATGCTTGGAAGGAGGCAACGTACATGTAAAGGGATTCAAATTATGTTGACATTCAGCATTGGTTTGTAGTTACAGTACTGAATCTCCTGAGTTTTAAAAATGTGTATGTGTGCACTGAGTGGCATGCCTGTGCAGGAAAACTTGCAGAACTAGTTCCTTTAACATTACAAAAATCTCAAGACATGAGCCAGATAAAATTGTACATTTCCAGACAATGATAATGAAAACGTTAAATAATTCACACAAATCGTTGCATAGAAAATACTTAGAATAGATTTTGTGAAATTTATTTTCAATTTTATAATATACCCACTCTCATTTTGGAATATTGTAATTTAAAATGTATAATTCAGTAATGCTTATAGGAGTTATTACCCTGAATTAATACTTTGGCATTTTAGAATGTTCTGTGTAAAACTTTAATGCCTTTGTTTTTATTAAAGTAATTTCACAGGGGGAAAAAAAAAAAGTCCTGCTTTTTGAGAGATCTTCATATCTACTGTTCTTTATCTAAGTCAAATAAGTAAATTAATATGATACAAAAAGTTGTGATATTTTACCTTTTCCTGTGAAAAAGTAAATTATTATTTAAGCTATTGCATGACAATGGCCTACCAGTTTGAAAAGTGTCACTAGTTTGAAAAGTCTTGGTACTTTCATGACAGGACTTGTACTGCTCTGGGATAGTGGAGAATGACATGTGAATGTACAGCATTTATTACTGTAAATTTAATTTCTACTTGACAGCTCTTAGGATTTAACTCTTACTTGTCCTAAAGTAGGTAAGGAGTCACTCTACTGACAGTGCTATGAAAATGTCTTCAGTTTAATTTCTGAAATGCTCGTAGCTGATTTGTTTCCACAGAGTAGGAGGGAAACCACACTAGTTAAATTAGCACAATTCTTGGCTATAAACAAAGACCAAGCTGTAAATATGTGCAGAAATCAAACCAGTTCCTGCTGGTTGTATTTAAACCACTGACAACCTGCTGAAAAATAGTGTTATTTCAGTGTTGACTGACTTATTTTAAATTTCAGTGAACTATGGATTTGAAATAGAATTAATTAAAGCAAAAAGGCCAACCAATTAAAGCATCAAAGGCTAACCTCTTCCTGGATTGTTTTAGCAGAAATATAGCTGCCAGCTCCAGAGGAGTGATCTTTCCTCTCTGGGACACTTATGAGACTGCATCTGGAGTGTGGGCAGTTTTCCTAATAGAAGGTGTGGGCATATGCAGATGAATGTGTTGAAGGGCCTTCAAGATGGACAGGGAAGTGGAGCACTTGACAAATGAGGAAAGAACTTAAAAGAGGGAAGGTTCAGGAGAGACCTTACTCCTGCCTACAACTGTCTGACTGGAGGATGCAGAGAAGCTGGTGCCAGATGACTCTTCGTGGTGCACAGTGGTAGGATGATATGCGAAGGACAAAAGTAGAAACACAGGAAACTCTAATTAGATAAGGATATAAATTTGCTATGGGGGTGATCACATACAGGAACAGGTTGCCTGGGATCTCCGCAGTGGAGATGTTCAAGACTTGGCAGGGCATAGCCTGAGCAACCTCATTGAATGAGTCCTGCTTTGAGCAAGGGTTTGGACTAGATACCTCAGGCCTGTATTTTTCTGTGATTCTATAAAAACATGCTACTGGGAAACCAAATAAACATCCCTACTGTACTCTGCTTTGGCTTCCCAGAACTGCCATAAAATCATTGTTAGTGTAAGTGTAGATGTTTAGGAGTTTAGGTCTGCACTGTCATTTTTTTTCCCCCATGATTTATCAAGCTGGAAGATAACAAGAAGGCACTTGAAGGTTAGCTTGCAAGAATGTAAACTTGCAGGGCTTTCTGCACACTAGAATATCATACTCTGACAGCATTCTTTATTTAGTGGCTGTAGTTACGTGACCTTTCCAGACTATTACATGACCTTCACAAACTGATAAAAAGAAGCAGGTAAGTGGGCAGCAGAGGAGTAATTTTGGAAAAAATGTGGAGTATTTTCCAATTTTATTAACATATCACATGTGATTCCTATGAAAAACTGAATAAGACCTGGAGACAAAGGGCAAGTTGCAGGCATGTGAGCTTCTCTTATGTGTGACTGATACAATGTTGTATCAATGTCAAAAATGTTTGCCTTTCTTGCAGATTATATCAGCCTGGAAGGCATGTAAGCAGTAAGCACAGGGGTGGAAATTCAGACAGGCAGTACAGGATACTATCCCACTTGCTGCACTTGCGTTTCATACCTAAGATGCCAATTCAAGGATCAGGGTTATTAAAATGTAAGTAGCTTTGTGTCCCTAAAGATATATTCCCAAGGCTGTATGGTGACTCCAGCAATTACTATATGGTGACTCCAGGAATTACAAGAGATTGTGAGATTGTGAGTCCGAGTCATGTTGCCCCACCTCCCATGGCTTCGGGCTGCCAGGCTGTGGCAAAGATGGCCCTACCCAGGAGAATCCCTTTCCTCTCTGTGTTTCTGCTACTGCCGAGAGCAAGCCTGATCAGGTTGTTCCATCAACACTGGCTGGATCCTCTCCTGGTTTGTCTTCCACCAGTCCTGGCACTGCCTTTCTGCTCCACAGCATGGGATCTCAGACTATCAGGGAAAACACCATCTTTGCTTCTGGCTTTCTCTGGCAGCTTAGTAGCTCCTTCAACTCCACACACTGCTCTCAGTTAATTTCGTGTAGGATTTCCTTGGCAAGACTTATATAATTTCTTGGGACTGGTGAGATGTTGTTCACTGTAAAGTTTTTGATCTTCTCCCAACTCTAGACCAACCTGAAGTTTCACCACCAATGACTCTTCCTTTCCCTTTTCTCATTTTTCGTCCTGTTGGAATAAGATGTCCTCTACAAGAAGTGGGAAATTGGCATCCCCCAATAGCTTTAGTTGATTGCAGTACTACTCTCACCTTTATGTGCACACTGTCCTGGTCCTACCCTCAATATCCTGGTCAAGTTCCTTGAGCTCTGGACTTCACCCTTCTCCAGGCACACACAAGAATTTTTCGTTTATATTCTTTCATTGGATGCCACTACTTGTTCAAAGATTTCTTTTCAGAGGGTGTCACCGTAGAGGATCCGTCATCCTCATCCTGTAGAAGCAAATAGCCACATAGATAGACATAGCATTTATCTATGACCTAGTATACCTTCCATATTGAGGAGGATATTGCCGATCATGGACCAGAAAGAAAATCTTTCTGTCAGTTTTCAGAGGTAGACCCATGTAAGTGTTTTTTCATTTGAACTGTACACAGATGTACATTAGACCTTATCTCACTGGTCACTTCTGTGGAGGTGGGGTACATTGACTTATTGTTAACAACCAATAAGCTCACATACATGCAACAAAAAGCTTTGAAAATATTGGAGTTTTACTTATTAATAGTTCAATATATTTTGATAATCAAATGTATTTTGACAATATTTTGTGACACATTTTTCTTGCTGTCCTTCTGAGATCCAGGGCCAACTTTGTTTGAGGTTAGGTGACATTTAATTAAAAAGGACCTGTAAGATTTTTTTTATTCCTGTGGACTTTTTGGAGATTCAGCTTCCTGTTTGTTTTAATGTCAGGACAGAACTAAGCATTTCTGCCTCATCTGATATGAAGAATGATATTATAACCAAGAAAAGCAGAAACAAATGGGTGATCATAGAACAAGTTTGAGTTAGTTTGTGGTGTAAATTAAACATTCACAATGCTGCTGACCTTTATGCTATTGTAACAAAGGCAAAAAGCAGCAGGCACGATATATCTATGACTCATTTAACCTCCTAGAGCACCTCTGATTTTCACTAAGGGGAGAAAGAATATTAACACTTTATAGCCTAAGTGTTCTGCCTGATCCTGAAGCAGCGTGCAAACAGCCTTGCAACTGGTGTCACTTCACATTGGTCACATTAGTTACATTGCTTAGGTGACTAAATTAGCACTGCATTCTGAGGAGAACAGGAAAAGTTGCTGCTGGCAATGATGAGCTTGAAAGATCACAGAGAATCTTTGCCATGAGCCTCTTCTGGCACCCAGGGTTTGAGGAGTGGAAAAGAGATGCTTAGACATATGTCAGAGGATGTCTTAAGATCAGCCTCTTTTTGCTCCTTTCATTCTCTTTCTTGCAGAGATCCAGCGTAATGAAGCAATAAGTAGAATTTATCTTTCTTACATCAGCAGATTTATTCCTGTACTCCTGAATCAGGCTTTAGTTTTCTTCATGCTTAGATTTGCATTATTTCACCATGCCTGTAAGCATCACTAGTAGGAGATGTGAAGGTAGAAACCTAAAGCACTGAAAGCTTAAAGGGAGGAAAGGAAATGTCAGTAATGTTGTTGCTAGTGTCCTGGAAATTTCTACTTTCCCTTTCCTGTGCAAAATGTATTCAGAGAAATGCTCCTGAAACTGAGTGCTTCACAGAATATGTTCAGCTGGCATTGGAGGAGGTTTACTTTCCTCACCTGGCCAGAAGAACTGCAGTCACTATATCCTATGACTTTGCTAGCAATAGTTCAACTGATCGATTTAAATAGTTTAAGATTGAAACTTTATTTTGTCAGTTTTCCGTATTAACTTTTGATTCTTTCTTCATTTTTACAGGTATTTTTTTCATAAAGAGAGCTGCTTTTTTTGTTCTCCAACTTTTTTTTTTTTTCTTCCCTGAAAGATGAAGATGACCAGTGAATTAGGAGTAAGGATTGTACTTTATTTTGGCTACTGAATCAAAGCCTCCTTCTTGCAGGCTTCAGGCTAAAGCCCAGTCATTGCCTAACTGCATCCCAGTTCCTGAGCCAGGTTATTGAACCTGGCTCTGAGACATTGTCAGGTTTAAGCTGAACTACCCAGGGCTGTGACTGCATCCAGATCTGTATACCTGCATTATGTCTAGATGAAGTTTATTATTCTAGTACCTTACGCAACAGGTACTTGAAGTTCTCTCTAGTATCTTCCTGAAAATGTTTATATGAACTAATGAGATATTCTCAGTTGTTTCAAAAAAAGTCTTAAATACTTTCTCAAAACTTTCTAAGCGTTTGATATTTTAAAAAAAATGAGATCTGTCAGGTGGTTTGAAGCTGTGAACGCATGTTTTAGCACCTATTTATTGTTGAATTCACTTTTTTCTGCCTCAAAGAATTGCTCTAAGACACTTTTACCGAAAGACTTAATTAATAGGTTTACTTTGTGTTACGTTGTCTAACTTAGCAGCCAGTAAAGTAGAAAATGTTTGCCAGTTTAGGAATTCCTTTAAGTAATGTAGCTTTTTCATTACTTTAAAGTAATGGAAAAACACATCCCCCACCCCATAATGTAGTTACTTCCCTGTACAAATGTCTGTATTAAAATGGATTGTCTGTATTAAATTGGATCAGTATCCAAGAGATGGAATCTCTGTGATGATACCTTTGATTTTTATTTTTTTTTTTCCTATTTATTTCAAAAACTCTTCATAGAATGGCCTAGACTGGAAGGGACCTTAGAGACCATTTTAATTCAGCCTCCCTGTCGCCAGGGTCGCCACCCCTCGACTAGATCAGGCAGCGCAGGGGGACCGAGCGGGAATTGAACCTGCAACCTTGGCATTCTCAGTGCCACGCTCAACTGACTGAGCTAATTGACCCCCTCATTTCATGATGGAGAAACTTACTGAATGTGTAAATTTGAAGGCATGCTGTAAGAAACCTCAACTGAGGTGCAAAGAATGTTCTTTTTATTATATTTCTAAATTGCTCATGGGTTAGCGCTGCAGGCATTTGAGCAAATGGATGTGTTTACTTACGTGAATCTTGCTAGCTCTCTAAGACGTACTGAAAAGAGAAAAATTACTTATGCATGAATATGTGCAAAGGTGGATTCAAATTAATGCTGAATCATTATGGTAAAGAGTATCTCCTGATTAGGTTGTACTAGTATAGTATAATCCTTCCAATATTTCAGATACATTTACTTGTTTTCTGCTTTTGTTTTACCTACACAGCCTTAAAACAGAACAAACTTAGGAAAAGAATACCTTCCATAGTAGGTATCAAAAGGTCTGGTTAGTCCAGGTTGTTGTTTTGCATCAGAAGAGGTATGGGATGCTTAATGAGAGAGCTAAAAAATGGGCAAGTATGGAGTAATTTATTCTCCTAGATATTGGGCGTAAGTTACAGAAATGTATTTTTCACCTTCCATTTTGTGCTTTGAAAGAGGACACAGATGATGATAAACACTGTTTTTACTGGATACACAGGCAAATCTTTTTTCCTCTCTCTCATTTGTGTCTGGACAACTGTTCTATGCCTTCCATCTTCCCAGGAATCTTGTTATCTTTTTTAGTCATTCTTTGGGAAGACTGAATTCTGTGTGTGGAGCAATTTCAGGATTATTTTAAGTTCCTCTAGTCTTGCATTTGAAAACCAGGTGTGATAATTAACTGTAGGATAAGAAAGCAACAGAATAGTTGCTAAGAATTTAAAAATAAACCAATTGTTCATGCACATATATATGTTGTGCTTGAGGGTTATTTTTTGTACACTATTATCATTTATTTCTGCCACTGTGTTAAGGACACAAGCAATAAAACATTGGAAAATTAGCAATCCAGTACATAGGCTTTCCAGGGATCATGTGTTGGAAGTATGTCTCTCTATATTTATCATTGGAAAAGAGATGAAGGAACCATTTCTTTATCCTTTGGGACCATTTTCTCCTCAGCCAGTCAGAATCATCCCTTTCCTCATGTATTCTGCTAACATAAAGAGCACATTAGCATATCTGGTGAGATAACTAGATTTTTGCTTCCCTAAGTGCAGGAAGTATTGACCTTGGGTTTTTATCTGCTTTTTAGAAATTCATGCTTCTGAGAAGAATGGATCACTGTGAGTTATGTTAGGAAAAAAAAATCTAAGGCTGAAGTGTTCATAAATTTGGTATTTTGTTAGAAAAATGAGAGGAAAATTACATTAAATAGAAGAGCTCTAAAAATGAAGCCTCTCAGGAAGGTCAAAATCTTTGCTGCCAGAGAAGAAATAGGCAGCACTCAGAGCTGCAGCCGTGGCCCCTGTGTTGCACGGCCCCAGGTTCTCACTCTCAGAAGTCCCCTCCTGGCTGCCTCAACACCTATTTTGGTACATTATCCATTTAATAAAGTGTTGCCTGTTTGTGAATATGTACTTTGCTGTGTCCTATACCGAATTTGCAGCAAGAGAAAATTTGTTAATGGCCTACTGTAAAAACAAGTACTCTGTGGCAGTTGTGAACAGTATTCAGCAAAATATCCCACATCACAAGAGTATTAAGGGCTTCTTTATTTCTTCAGCTGAAACTTAATGTTGCTTCTGCCTGCTTGCGATCCTATAACACAGTATGCTATTGTGTGCATGGTCTGTAAGATGAAGATCATGATCCCCTACAAAATTGCTCAATTTTCCTTTAAAATCAAGCAAGAGATTCACGGAATCAAAGAATCACAGAATGTTATGGGTTGTAAGGGGCCTCGAAAGGTCATCTAGTCCAACACCTCTGCCAAAGCAGGATCACCTAGAGTAGGTCACACGGGATTGCGAAGCTTCATTTGTAACACTATATTTCACTCAAGTGTGTCAAAGATCTTCGATATCAAAGAGTAATGTCTTGTGTGTTACATAGCCACAGTTGATATCAATTCTTCAGCATGTGAAAAAAAGTAAAAAGGAGAAAGGATGGTGTGGTATAGCTAATTTTCTCCCTGAAATCACTGTTGTGGATTTTTTTAGGTTTGGAAGTCAATGAGTATTGGAAGTTGCTGAAATGGGTGGGATCTGTACAAAATTACCTCTGGAATCATAGAATCATTTAGATAGGAAAAGACCTGTAAGATTATGAAGTCCAATCATTAACCCAGCATTACCTACCACTAAACCATGTCCGTAAGTACATCTGCACATCTTTTGAATACCTCCAGGGACGGTGACAAAACTACTTCCCTGGGCAGCCTGTTCTAGTGCTTAACAACCCTTTCTATGAAGAAATTTTTACTAATGTTCAATCTAAACCTTCCCTGGAACAACTGGAGGCCATTTCCTCTTGTCTTATCACTTGTTACATGGGAGATCAAACCCCACCTCACTACAACCTCCTTTCAGGTAGTCGTAGAGAGCAAGAAGGTCTCCCCTCAGATCCACTCTAGAGGTAGAGTGCTATCTTGTCTCACCAGTCAGGAGTATTTTTGTTATGGTATACTGTCTTATTGGTAATAGCAACCACTGATATTCCCCAAACTTTCCACTTGGAAGGACTAGCTCAGCTTACCTCTGGATATATAGTGTTAAGCAGCATTTGAAAACTGCATGTGAAAGTGATGTTGAACATTATCAGCAGCAAACGGGTGTAATACAAGAAAATACTTTCCAAAGAACAGGTGGCAGCTGTTTTATGCTGATCACCCTGAGGTGCTGTTGAATGACTTTATTACCCATTTTAATGATAAAATATAAATTATTGCAAGTTTGTGACAATAATCATCCAGCAGGATGTTTCTACTGAGAACACATGTTACAGAGGAACAGTGCGAGAAGACTCCATGTTTTGAGTTCTCTGCGCAATGCTGAGCATCATGTTCATCGGTGTCCAAAATCTGTATAAATGAAATTATAGTGCTACTGCAATCAAAGGCAAAACTCTTGCTTATTTCTCTGGGACAGAGTTTGAGCAGTTCTAGCCATGTTACAAAGAGCTGCGGGAATGTTCCCTCTTCTGAACTATCTGATAGAAATAGTGAGCTGTGGCAGAAAGGGAACAAATGGAGAATTCTATCCAAAAGCAGAACAGAAGTCAGTGTCTTTGTAATTGGATGAATCACAGAAAGTTTAGAAGGTAGGACATCAGCTGCTTACTTTGGAAAAATGTGAGCTCAGTGTTTTGACTCTGCATAACCTTCTTGCACCAGCTTCACCTTAACTGGCAACAGAAATCTCGGCTGAAGGGGGCAGCCTGAGGTCTTCATTTGTTTTGTGATGATCTAGTTAGAAACAACAGAACTGATGCACTGCTCTGATGCTCTTCTAACAACACGTGTGGTTCAGAATATCAGCCTAAATACTGAGGAGAAGACTGTGCTTCTCTAACTTGAGGTCCCTGGTTGAGCTGTGTGCACAGTCTCCCTTATGGTCCATGGAGGGAGGGAGCCAGCAGTAGGGTGTGACTCATGGTCAGGTGTGTATCCTAGGATGAGATGCAGGCGCACCAGCGCGCAGTTTTTCTGCTTACCGACTGTAAAGGTGCTCTAGGCAGCTAGCTCACATGCAGTCTTCTGCTCAGTAGGCTTCTAAAAGTGAATGAGAACCAGCTATATCCTTAAGACTGACTTTGATCCATTTCTTACTGCAACCTTGTACTTCTGTTTTACCCTCCTTTTGCTGATTAGACCAGCGTATCACTGTAGACCATGAGGGCTTCGCACACTAGCTTCGGAAACAGGTTGAAATGCAACATAAATCCTGAGGGGTTTTGTATTGTAGCAGTTTTCTCTTTTCACTGTGGTTTGGAAAAAACAGACACTAACTTGACTTTTAGTATTTCAGTTTCCACTTACACTGCTTTAATACTTTAAATACTTCCAGGATTAGCCTAGTAAGGATGCTTTTACTGATGATTGCCATCCCAGGAACAGCACTGCATGACTGGATATTAATCACTACTACACAGCATTATCTTAAGATCCTTCTGAGTTCATTACTTCCTACAGCCCAGCTTGCTGACATCTTTGAATTTAGTAACAATAGATGTTCTGTTGCATTATTCAGATGATTAATGAAAATCTCCAGCATTACTGAGTAGGCTGGTGGGGAGCCCTGCTAACTACATAGCAGTGCTGCGAATATTAGTTTTGCACCTTTTGTAACTTTTGACCTTGGTTTCCTCGCATCTTTACAAAAATGCAACATAAGATTATGCCCAAATCTTTATGTATTATAAATTCTACTGCCTTTCCATTATTCACAGGAGATACAATTCTGCCAAAGATGTTCATTACTTTGTTTTGATTTGATTTATTCATAAGGAACCTGTCTTAGCTAACATTTATTTTTTGTGCTATCTATGCACTTACAATATTTTTTTTTCTAATATTTCCTCTAGGAATTGATCTTATTTGAAAGTTCTCCAGATTTTTACTTTCAGCTTTTTTAAAGATATGAGCTATGGTTGTTTTTTTCCTCGTAATTTACTATTTTGTTTTCCCCTGAGGTCCTACAGACAGTAATTTTTTTTACTTTAGTCAGATTTTTAAGTATTTTTACAAATGGCCAGTTTGAGAATATTTAATTCAGCTGATCTATTTGTTCTCTCTTTTATACTGAACTCCTACACTATTTATATGGTCTCAACTAAAATTGGCTCATTACCATAGTTAACATCTTTTTTCCTTACACTTTAATAAACTTTTCTCCTTTCCAGTGCCATATGTCAGTAGTTTTCTCTCTTGGGTAATGCACCTATGTTATATCTCTTTTTTGTTGCTAATAATAAAACTTTATCTTATTAGCCTTGGTATCCTTTGTTAGTTGCATCACATACTTCTTCATAGTGACCTGCCTTGTTTTTTTACTTTTCCCGTGCTGTTTTTTTCAATCAGTCACTGAAGTCTGCCATCTTTATGTTGGCTGTTTTGATTTGCCCTTTTTCCTCGTAAACACTGTGAATTTCCCTGTTTAATGCTTGCTCTCACCCAGATTGCTTTCCCATTCGGTTTTCCCCTCTCAACTAGAAGTAAATCTATAAGAGTTTTCTAGATTTTTTTCTTTACCTTGCCATATGTGACAAACATAGAAGTTCTTGGGCACTTTTCTGCTTTATTCTTTTTCCAACCAATTAAAATAACTTCCCATTTCCACCAAATCTGTTTTTTACTCTGTTTTTTACTCTGCTATTTGTTTCCTTTTCCTAACCATCACTCAGTAAGTTTCAGAGCTAACAACCCCGACTCGAATGCTAGTTTATACATCCTTGATGTTCCTGAAAATGTATTCTCCCTTGTTCCACTCCATACTTTTTCTAAATTCACTGAAGAAACAAGGATTAAAAGTAACAGTACAAGTTTCTTCTCTCAGAAAAAAAATAACGAACCTTATGAATACAGAAAGGGAAAACTATGGCAGAAGAGTTTGGCAGGTATGTTCTGGAGATTTTAGGATATTAAAACCTGAGCAGGTGATAATATTGTCCTTTGCAACATAGGTAAATGCCATATTGGGGTCTGTGAATAGGAGCACAGCTCCAAGACACAGTCAGTAATCTCTTTCAGTCTAAATAAAGCTGATTGGGATTCTACTGGGGTAAGGCACTCATGTTTGGGAAACCTCCACCTCTTCTGGAAAAAACACAAGGAAGAAATGAGAATCAAAGGTCTGGAAAACATATTTTACCATGAGACTGAATAAACAGGGATGTTTAGTGAAAGGAAAGCTGAAGGCAGGTATTATATCCTTCAAGTACATGAAAGGTGCTGTAAAGAAGGGAATAAACCATTTACTATGTCAGGGAAGGGTAGCAATGGGCCTATATTTCAGTAAGGAAAATTCAGATTAGATGTAATTTTTCTTTAATTATTAGGACAATGAAGAATGGAAGAGATCATCTAGAGGGGCTGTGGGTTTACATGTCTCTACGTATCTTTAAAAACAGGCAAACAGGATGGTAAAATTCTCCTTTTATTTTTTTTTTTTTTATGGCAGAGAAGTGTACCAATCATGTTTCTAGCTCTAGTTTTCTATTGTTCTGGGAAAGCTTATCTAGCTTTCTGCTACAAAATCAGGCTGTAGATACTGCTAATGGAAACTGAGTTGTGGACTGTATTTGCTGATTTGTGTTCTTCAGGCAGTGCTGTGCAATAACCATCCAGTTGTGCCCACCTGCGGTTCTCACAAAGGTTTTACATGAGAGCTTCTTTTCGGGTCCCCTGAACTGGAGGCAAAGGAAAGGTCACATTAGTTCTCCTTCAGCCCTCCTTGTGCTATAGGCTAACTATAGAATGGTATGTTTTAATGAAAAACTGCATGTTCTCTGCATTATTTTTAATCTTGTAAAGATCATCCACAGTTACTTCTCTGCAAAATACCTCCTTGTGGTAACACCTTCATTCTACAGCTTGACCATATATGGAGCTGCAGATCGACTCTTAGTTCTACCGTGTTGAACAGCTGAGATTTGGTTTTTGTATTTTTGTTTAAGCTTTTTTTTTCTTTGCTGAAACAGAGCTCCCTTTTACAGGGAAAGGAGATTGTGGAGAGATTTTCCTTCATTTGACTGTTTTTTCGGAGCTTAGACTTAATTATAGCCTTTGCACTGGCAGAGGATTTAGTCAGCACAAAGGCGAAAGAGCAGTCAGGACTGTGGCTTTGCTCCTCTGACCTGGCCAGCACAGGAGGCAGAGCATGTTGTTCTCTTGAAAACATAATAACTATTCTGCCCCATCTCTGCCAAGGAGCTCCAGCTCAGTATCTTAATTTCAGGCTCAGCACAGACCTGTGGCTCGACATGTCTGCATCAACTTTCTTGAAGTTCAGGTTATCACATTAATCAAGTTTGATGAAGCCTAAATGATCTGGGATTCACTCTGAAACATCTTCTGTGCTTTTAGTGACTGACATTGTTGAGTTAACAACTGGCCCAACATACCTTAATTAAAAATCTAGTATGCTTTTGTCTGTTGCAAATAGCAGAAGTCAAAAAGGAAGATTAAAACTGAGAAGAAAAGAACTGGCATATGGGAGCCCCATCTCTCATGTAAAACACTAAATTGCCATGAGAATGCAACTATTTCTGTGGTTGTTTGTATGATTTCTCATTTCTTGCAATATTTTTCATAGACTTTTATGCTCTAGAAATCAATGGAATTATTCTCATAATTAGCTGTCAAGCATATCAGGAATCACAGAATTTAGTTTCTTATGTTAAACTTCTTTTAAAAGAAGGGGAATATTTGGGTGGATGAAAGCCTTAGGCTTTATAACTTTTAGATATTATCTCAATGCATATTTTAAACGCGTAAGTAAAATTAGTATTGCATAGAAAAAACAGCGGAGTAAACATGTATGAATTTCAAATATGTTCTTGCAAAAAACAAATTTCACTTCTTTCAGAGTTATCCACCATTATCATAATAATTGCTCCATTATGCAGCACATGCAGGGCAACCAAGTTATCAGACCAGCTCAGCATGGGTTTATGAAGCACAGGTCCGGTTTAACAAACCTGATCTTCTATGACAGGGTGACCCACTTGTCGCATGACGGAAAGGCTATGAGTGTTGTCTACCTTGACTTTAGTAAGGCATTTGACACTGTTGTCCACAGCATTCTCCTAGAGAAACTGCTCTTGGATTGGATGGGGATACGCTTTGCTCGGTGAAAAACTGGTTAGATGGCTGAGTCCAAAGAGTTGTGGTCAATGGAGTTAAATCCAGTTGGCAGCCGGTCACGAGTGGTGTCCCCCAAGACTCAGTACTATTGGGGCTGCTCCTGTTTGACATTTTCATCAATGATTTGGATGAGGGGATAGAGTGCACCCTTAGTAAGTTTGCAGGTGGCACCAAGCTGGGTGGAAGTCTTGATCTGCTTGAGGGTAGGGAGGCTCTGCAGAAGGATCTAGACAGGCTGGATCTCTGGGCCAAGGCCAACATAATGAGTTTCAATAAGGCCAAATGCCAGGTCCTGTACTTCGGCCACAACAACCCCCGGCAGCGCTACAGGCTTGGGGAGGAGTGGCTGGAGAGC
>NW_009701831.1:101263-110940 GCF_000703405.1 Apaloderma vittatum
GGGGAGTGTTGATGGACAGCCGGCTGAACAGGAGCCAGCAGTGTGCCCAGGTGGCTACGGCTGATGGCATCCTGGCCTCTATCAGGAATGAGGGTGTCAGCAGGAGCAGGGAGGTGATCATGCCCCTCTACTTGGCTTTGGTAAGGCCCCACCTCAAGTCCTGTGTCAAGTTTTGGGCCCCTCACTACAAGAGGGATATTGAGGTGCTGGAAGGGGAACAGAGGTGGGCTGCTAAGCTGGTAAAGGATTTGGGGCATGTGTCGTACAAGGAACATCTGAAGGATCTGGGGCTGTTTAGCCTGGAGAAGAGGAGACTGAGGGGAGACCTTATGGCTCTCTACAACTACCCAAAAGGAGGTTGTAGCAAGGTGGAAGTTGGTCTGTTCTCCCTAGTGGTGAGTGATAGGACAAGGGGAAATGGCCTTGAGTTGCACCAGGAGAGGTTCAGATTGGATATTAGGAAGAATTTCTTTACTGAGAGGGTTGTCAGGCATTGGAACAGGATGCCCAGGGAGGGGGTTGAGTCACCATCCCTGGAGGTGTTCAAGAGAAGGGTAGATGTGCTGAGGGACATGGTTTAGTGGTGTTGATAGAGCTAGGAAAAGGTTGGACTCGATGATGTGGAAAGTCTCTTCCAACAGAAACTGTTCTATGACTCTATGATTCTATTCTGTAATCTTAAGTATGATGTGATTGTTTATTGCCTAGACCTTCAGAAATCATAGCAGCTCATCTTGCCTTTAAACGGACATTCATATCTTTACAACTTTTTGGGGCAGAGGGAAGATGGGGACAGGTAACAGTGAATAGAAATATTCATTGTATGCTAGTCATCTGCAAATTCTGGTATGTAAATAAAATCTAGCACTTTAGAGGTTTAATGGTGGCAAGACATGCCAAGCCTTCTAAAAGTGTTATTTTGCTTGACAACTGTATTTATTTTAGATTGCAGGCTATCATTGTAACATTTCTTCGTATCTCTTTGTTCTGCAGATATGTTATACATTTTCCCATAGCAAAAATATGCCTATCAGTTAACAGAATATCTCAGCATTTTATAGTTTGCAGTCTAAACATGTCTCTGAAGAAACCTAGGTCTCATGCTCTGTTGATTTTGAGAAACAACTCAGATTTGTTCTTTTTCCTCAGTTCTCCGTGAACTCAGTCTGCATTGTACACCTGTGCTGTATGGAATGGTGGAACAGAAGTTGTACATGAATCTAGATAGCAGAATCTATAAATCAGAAGAGTCTTTAGAAGCTGAGGGGAGAAGTTCCCCAAGTAATGTGGTCACTATCTTACAGTCAAGCAGAAAAAGGACTGGAGCATAGTTCAGAAGCACCAATGTTATGTGGAATGCAGAGAGTTTCAGGTTACCTTTTTCTTCTTACGTGATATGTGTCAGGGCCCTGAGGGCACTAATAAGACTTAATGGCCCTAACTAGCCTCACTAGGGTCTTTGCCTACAACCTGTGCCTATGGGCCCAGGTGCTCCAGTTTAGCTCAGCCTGGGGCTTCTGGTCAGTGCCTGAGCTGTGTTATATGTATGTCTGTGTATAATTCTATCTTCTGCTCTCCTGTAATTGTTGCTTAGATTTCCCATCTTGACATCAGATCTAATTTTCTGTCTTGTCTTCATCTGATGACTGTTGGTCTGCGGACAAAGCGCAGAGTTCTCACTAACCTAGCTCTGCTTACCTGCAGTGGGGCTGTGCTATGGCGAGTGGGGACCCTGCCTGTCCCGTTGTTGCTCTTGCCTCCTGGGTGGTTCTCCATCGTGTACCAGCTGCACAGCCTTCCCACTGCTCCTGGGTGGTTCTCCATCGTGTACCAGCTGCACAGCCTTCCCACTGCTCCTGTGTGACCTCCAGATCTTTCAGGAAGCTATGGATAGACTATCTTGTAGCCCTTCAGCCCTCTTTAATATACCCTGCACCTGAACTGAGTCCTGCTCATTTAGCTGAGATTGCGTGAGCGTGTGGGGACTCATCAGATTCCTGGAGCTAACCTTTGCTGCCCTACCAGTGTCCAACCTAAAGGATGTTAGCTGCTCAGCAGAAATAACTTCCCAGTTCTTAGTGATGGCCGTAGGCTGAGCCATCCTCCATATACAGCTGTATGCAGTCTTCCTGTGCTCCAGGAGCCTGGTGTCTTATTCCACTTTAGAGTAGCTTTTTGGGGGACTGTATTAATGCAACTATGTCTAAGGTTATCTTCTGGGCCTCTACAAGGGAGCCGGCTGCTGATAACACAAGTCAATCTCTGTTTTGGGGAATTGCTGCTTTCCACCACATACACCTGTTTGTTTGTTTGTTTTTATTTTGGTGCAGGTATCTTTGATCAGCTTGATAATCATTGTGTACAAGAAAGTAATTTCTTGTTTCCCCAAAGTAGTCTGTTCCTTTCTCAGGGGTTGGGACATTTGATTTAAAGGTTCAGCTGTGAAGCTGAAGGATAATTACCTTTGCATCTCTTCACTCATGGCTGATTTTATTCATAAACCCTTGTGATATCTGTTCTTAACATGCCCATTTCTGGCATAAAATAAAGCTTTCTGTTTTTGAAAAAGGATAGGATGGGTAAAGCTGTACAGCCATTAAGCTTGCTAACTTTAAACACAACAAACAAAGATATTTGAGATGTTATCGTGTAATTAGACAAGGACATCTTGATTTTTAGGTTTATTTATTTATTTCCAAGGGAATTTGTTAAATAACTTTGGATCATTTAAAATGCAATTCTTTATGTTTCATGTCTTTATGGATCAATTTCATCAATTGCTTTCTATGTTTCTTTGAGCTTTCTAAAACCAGATTTGCCTAAATGAGGAAAAGTAAGCTCCTTCTAGTACCACAAAGAATTTGAAACTAAGTGGCCAGAGCTGAATTTATTCACTTTAGGAGCACATAGTAGTGCTTTGAAGATATTTTTATGCCCTAGGAAGTCTTCGTTTTAATTTCCAAGACACTAATAGCATAAGGCTGTCTTGTTATGTGGTATTTTGTATTTATTTTAGCTCAGCATGAGACTAGAACAGCTACCACCTATCCAACTGTGCTTGTGAGGGCCACTGAATGGGATGTTACACTGCTCATAAAACTAATCAGTAATTGTGGTTCACAGTGAAGTGTTTCAAGTCTAAACTGATACTAAGTCATCTTTTTTTTATATATACTGCAGTTGTGTGTAATGATGAAATTTATTAATGCTCAGAAAGAAAATAGATTTATAGTGTGGTTGAATTCCTGTGAGAATCAAAGTTAACATTCCTCTACAGGTTCATTCTGCCCCAGTAAATGTGTTATCATGTACCTGTACAGAACGATGTAGTGAGATATAGTTTTAGATAATAAATGCATAGTACCAAGGAATAACATTGCTGAAAAAACTTGTGATGTGTTTTATTAATACTACTGTGCCTAACTTAGACTGCCTTTCAGTATTGCAGCCTCATAACAGATTTTATAAATGTTAGTAGTACATTCTTAGACTAAGTCTGATTTTTGGCAGGGTTTTTTTTTTCTTTGTTTTTTTTTTCTAAGAAATAATTCTATATATTTCCTGTAAGACTTCTCTTTCTCTATGTTTTTCTCTCCTAGTGCTGAAGTTACTTGCTGCTTCTGGTCCAGGGCACAGGCTGATAGCCTACAATGATGAGGAAGAAACTTGCATTAAAATTCTAAGTAAGTAGCAACATTTCAGCAATCACTTAGAAAAGGATGTATTTGAAAGTTATGAAAAATTTTGTTCATAGGAGATAGGACTGGAACCTGATTTGGCAAGCCAAGTAATAAGCTGTAGTTTTTCTGGTTTGAAACTAGCTTATAATGACATTCTTTTTAAGTATCAGTAACCCCTGCCTCAATTCATCCATCTTGCTGAAAGGCAAATATTGCATGCATGTGATATTTTGGTTTTGTAATCTCAGGCTGTAGAACTGGATTTCTATTTTTTTTTATTTTGTTTTTAATCATCTAAAATGTTTTGATTTGAGATATGGATCATTGCATTCCTATAGCGAAGTTGGATTGAGAAAGGTCAAAAAATATTTACGTCTTCATTTGCTGTCTGTGCTGTTTTTCACTGGGATTTATTAAGGGCTGTGCACACCATTGCAAAGGTAACAATGTTCTCTGTTAAGAAGGCTGCTTAATTTGTCTGTTAATAGCAAAGGATGGAACTGAAGCTTCACATCTGAGTCATAAAATATATTGCTCTTCTGTGCCGTAAACTTTCTGCAAGGGACTGTTGTTTTCTGCAGAACGCTGATGGCCTGTGCTTTCACCTTTCTTTGTGTTAACAGGTATGGGTAAAAGGTACTACTTTCTTTCATAGAGCCTTCCTGTCTGGGAATCTCCAGAAGTGGTAATTACGTGTGGTCTAAATTATCTCATACTAGTGTCAGAGCAGGCTGAAGCAGGCTAAATACCAGTTTGTAACTGCAATGGACTCTGGCTTCACATGCTTCAAGCAATTTTTTTTTCCTTTTTCTTTTCTTTTTTCCTTTCGCTGCAGCATCTTTCTACAGCTCGCTGGTGACAGATCACTCGTGTCTCCCAATCTGGATTACTTTTCCAGCCCTGCTCCACCTGGAAAATGTTTCTTCTATAATACATCCAGCACATATTTTTTCTATGTACCAAATGTAACTACACTTCTGGCTCATTCTGGAGGTTCTGGCAACATTTATTTTTAAAGGGTCTCTAATGAATACAGAAGAGCTATTTTTACATCGCACTAAAAAAACCTCACCAAACCCAACAAACCAAACAAAAATCCCAACAGTAAATATTTGTATTTATAACAATTTGACATATGTAAGTAGATAAGAGCCTTATCTCTCAGCTCTATCATCTTCATTCAAAAATGCAAAGTTTCTCTTTATTTAAACTGTGATGGCCCTGCACAGACGTGAGATCAACTAAACCTTTATGTCATCAACTTACTTAGTGTAGGAATGGGATCACTTGATGGTTTTCATGGGAAGACTCTGTAGAAGTCTATGAAACATCTGCTAGCATAAATGTTTTTTGCTGAATGCCACTGTTTGTATTCCTTGTTAATCCTCCTTCGGAACAAAATTTGGGCATGCCACTTTTTGGATTTCGTGTTGCAGATCGAAGTGAGAGTTGATTCAAACACAGATGCCGCTTTTCTAACCACATTATTTCTAGAGTTGCTCGTGTTCGATAAGTGCTGTGCACTTCTCAACTGCTCTATCAGTGAATTAAAGAACAGGTTGCTGAGGACTTTGGTTTTGCCTTCATTCCTGAAATGAAATTGGTTATTAGTGTGTTATGTGTTGCGACCTTTTTCTTCACCATTTATTAAAATATTTTACATTTCAATAAGTTTTCAAAACAGCAATACCTTAACATACCCAAGCATTTTAACGTTGGTAGAAGGAAATGATGATCTGATGAATGACTGAGTTACCTATCTGTCCTAAGCTGACCTTCCTGCTCTTGGGAACAAGTTGTATAATTTCTTTTATTTAAGTCTTTAAGTAAATATTTACATAAATATTGTGAGAAGGAGTTGGAAATATGAAAAACTAATGTTATATGGGTGAAATTGCAATACAAAGAAGAGAAGAGAAGAAAGGCAAAAATTCCAAAAAAGATTTATAGCTGGTCCACTAAGTCTTTAAGTACGCGTACGGAATTTGCGTGGCAAGGGTTTGGTAGTGAGGAGGCTACAGGGGTAGTGGGAATATTTTTGGGGGGCAGGGAAATGTTTGGTGCTTGATGCATTTATAAGCTGAAAGGGATCATACCTTTATTTCTCATAATGAGGTGCGCTTATTGCCATGCTAGGCGTGGGTAAGGAACTTCTTCCCTCCCAGTGTACTACAACAAGGTGGTCTTCTCTGAATATGAGTGAGTGAATGCAGGAGCAATTAAACTGTAGCAGGACTTCGGATGCCGGCAAGTAGATGTCAATTTTAGGCTGGTGTTGAAACTCCATCATAGTTAGCGATGGAGTCAGCTAATCAGCAGTGGTTCATTTGCCCAACGTGTCTTCTGTAGGATGAGTTAGTTGCTGTCCGGATCCCTCTGGCTATGTTGGTTTGCCACCTTTCAACTACAGAGGGAACTCAGACACCTGCATTCAAAAGTGAATTACATGCTTGGCCTTCAACTGGGAGCGATCATTCTGTCCTTCCTCCAAGGTGAGTTTCAGTATTTTACCTCAGGTCTTCTTAACACAAAATTCAATATAAGCCAGGGCTTCAGGTCAGAGTCTGAAGTGCAGGTAGTGTTTAGATGCCTTCACGATTCAGTGGCAACTGAATGGAAAGTAGAAAAGGCAGAGGAGGATTGTAGTCTGGGTCCTGGTTTTGCCACAGTCATGATTTATGCACCTACTTTTTTTTACCTTATTTGATATCAAGAAATGAAATTTTGTGATAAGTAGGTGCTTTAAAGCATTTCTGTTCCAACACATTTCTTGAAACATATTGGGGTTTTTTTTGTGTGTGTCTGGGAATAGCTTCACAATGTTTTTCAAAGGTTATGTTATACAGCTACTTTAAGGAACTATTTCTTCTGCCTGTATTAAGACAATAGTAAGCTACAAGTGATCTTTAAATTATCTTCTTTCATCTCAATTTCATAAAGCCACTTTTTCTTTCAGTTCACCTGTTTTCACTGTTACTCTTTCATGGTTTTGCCTTCCTTGTGATGCTCCATATTCTCTATTCTTTTTTTTTTTCATATATATATATATTTGTTATTTGACTGTTACTTGCTTTTGAAACTTTTAATTAAGGTTTCAATTTTGTACTGGTTTTATAACTCTTTTTTTTTTTTTTTGCCTGGAAGGAACTATAGCTTGTTAATTGTCAGTTTCGTAGTGATTCTTTTTTTCCATTTCAGAGGGTATTTCTCTGAAAAAACAAAGGCATGTATTTGCATATATTGCTATTCATATTATTCAGTCTGGTGGGCATTATTATTAAAAGCTATTGATTAAATCCTTTTTGTAAGTAGTTCCTCTGGATATATTTGGTGCAATGAACACCGTCTAATTGTGATGCAGAATTTGATCCTTAATGTTCTTAGCTCTGGACAGAAGACTTCGACATTCTTTTTTTTTTTTTTTTTTAAGTGATTAATTAAATAATTTACAATTGTATGCCAGCAGCAAAATTTTCTGCCTTGCTGTCTGACTTCGTTTTTGTAGTGTGTTATAGCTGTAATCACCAAAACAGCTAGTGAGATGATATATGGGCACAAGATCCTCAACAACCTTCACCCTACAGGACACGATTGTTGGGTTTCTTTTCTTCTGGTTTTCCGTTTGGGTTGTGTTTGTTTTTGTTTGCAATTTTAGGTTTGTTTTTTTTTCTTCCTAAGGGTTATACAACATGGACAGGATCCCACCGTAGGCTGATTTTATGTTTGGTTTGGGAATGGGATTATCTTGTGTTCTCTGGGCAGAAGGGCTTCTGCTTGATTGTAGCAGGCAGCCTAGTAGTAAATTCCAACTCCCTTGTTAAGAAGAAGTCTCTTTTTTTGTGTGTGGAAAAGAGGATATGGTAGTTTTGAGTGTGTGACTTGTCTGATAAACACACATTTAGTTTAGGTTTACAAAAATATATTTGGATATGTAAATGAAGGCTGTCTGGAGCCAAATCTAAGCTGCTTTCTGGATGTTATGCAAGGTTTACCACAGTGATTACTGAGCATTTCCACAGAAGGGTAGCAATTACTGCTGCAACCCTTACATTAGATGATACATACACAAATAGAGAAATACTGGAAGAGAAAAATAAATCTAGTCTCAACAATACCTACAGATTAAAACTTCTATGAGCAATGCATAATGAAGGGATCAGTAAAATGGGGTACTAGACCTCCAACCTAAACTTTTATACATATTTAAAAGTCTGGCATGTATATATAAAATATGTATTTATATATAAAAACTTCTATATATGTATATAATCTTCAAAGAAGTAATAATTTTCTTGTCCTGCTATGCACAGGAAGACAGAAGAAAATTTTAGTATTTCCAGTTATTTTTCCTTTTAAAAATTTTTTTTTCCTTTCTTTTTTTTTGAATGTCTCTTGTTTAAAATTTTAGTTTAATGAAAAATAAGTTTTGGCCTGGGAGCAAATCCAGACTTTCCAGATTTTGACAGCATTGAAAACAAGTATGTGTATAAGAGAAAGAGAAAGTAGGGAAAAGGGAAGCAAAGATCTGGTAGCTAGAAAGAAACTGCAGCTGAGAGAGGTAGGTATAAATAAACAGACAAGCACTTAAGATGTCATCACTTCCACTGTGTCTTCTCTGACTGCTTGTTCCCTGAGAAGTAAAGGGAAACATGGAAATTATGAGACGTGTTGGATTCTACTCTAATACTAATTTCACATGCAAAATCTTCTTTACTTCAAATGTATGGTCTAGTCATTTCATTACTACTTTTTTTTCCACTTTAAATCTGTGTTTTCAATATAGAGTAGTTCACCTTCTCAGAGCTGTCATTTCTCATATCTACTGCCTCTTAGAAGAATTGAATAAAATTTGTATTTAGTTTTGACTGATAAATTCAATGAACTCTACACAGCATATATAAATCTACGTAGTAGATTTTATCACTGATTTCTGCATGCTATTAACGTTATTTTCTATGAGATTTTGTGCATCATAAGTAGGTGTTGTTATTTTGAATGCACTAGTAGCAATCAGGATGCTACTTACAGGTTTTGACAGCAGCATCATAGGGGAATTGATAAAACCTAAGGAGACTAATAGTTGTTAGCTAGGACAGAGCATGACTGGCAGCAATTCTGTCTGCTCACACACATTACACTGAACACATTCAAATCATGACATCCTGTTCTCTGCTGTACAAATCAGACATAAAAAAAAATCTGTTCATACTAATTAAAAAGTGTTTTAAATGGAGCTTGATATTAAAAATGGGATTGCATGAGATGGCATCTGGAAAAAGCAGAGGATTAGACTTGATGACTTGAAAATGAATGATTTGAAGAATCAGTGTCACTTGTATAATCAGTTTTCCCATTTCGCTTATGTCGTTCAGTTACTTGTATACATATATTTTGTTGGGTCATATGAACCTTTTTTTCCCCTTCTTCAAGAGTCAGCTTGCTAAGTATTAAAACCATACACAGTTTTCAGTTCTACTTTTTAAGAAATATTTTCCAGATGCTTTTTAATATTCCTGAGCCCTCCTCTTTCAGTATGCTGTCCTAGACCTCACTATTTTCTTAAGGGTAGTCCAAATTTTCTTTCTCATCTCAAAACTTTTTTTCAACAGCTCCTTTTCACTTCTGTTGAACAATACAGTGAGAAATACTAGATAGTTCCCAGATTATTTTTCTTCTCCCCATAAAGAAACATAAACCCCGTAGCTTCTGTAGTTCCAGAAATAGTGCATCAAGAAAAATCATGTTTTCAGCACTGCTTCAGAAAGAGACATATACTTGAAGTATGCTGTGTTGGTGGCCAGGGCTTCCTATCACCCTCAACCTGGTTGCAGCTGGATCAGCTAATTGTTTTATTTTACTATTGGAAGTAGCCTTTGGCCCCCACTCTTTTAATACTAAGCAGCAGCTTGGACCTTTCATGAGAAATGTAAGTCAAGTGCTCAACTAAACTGAAAAAGCATTTGTGCTGGGAGAGTAGGCTCCCCCCACCCTCCTTTC